>NC_056726.1:203457444-203719944 GCF_019279795.1 Protopterus annectens | reverse complement strand
GGATCAGCTGGATGACATCACTATTTCTCACCTGCTTCCAGTTCCCAGGCTAAACAGATACCAACAGAATTTAACATTTTTACCTAGAACTGGAAATCGTAAAACAATTAACACTTTTACATTTAAAACCTAGTAATTATTTATTTTTCCAGACAATAGGAAAACCTGTAGCTTTAGACATTGTGTCTGCTTGCTGCACTGAAACTAACATTTTTTATAGCACATCGTAAAACACATTTAACTTATTTTCTTAAAGTTTTGCAAGTTAACTCTGTATGTTCCAACTTCTGCTATTAATATAGGTTATATACATACATTTCTGTTTTTTTTTCCAGTAGGGCACACTGTGGCTACATTCTTGAAGCTCAGTATATAAGACACAGTTCAACACACACTTCTGCACCAGTAGTTTAATATCCACATAACATATATTTCTCTTACATTTGTAAGACAAATCTATGATCATATTAATATTCATAAATGACATATGATTATTTACAAAATTCAGATAGCTGGGGTGGGAATGACACAAACATATTCACTGAAAACCAAAAAAAAAGATTTATGCAGCGATGATGACCCCTTATACCACCTTACTCATGTGTTTTACCCCTAACCCCAATCCTTCTACTGCCCATAGCCTTATTCCTACATTGTATGTTATGAAAAATCCTTTTCCTAACAGTACCACTACCAAGACAACACTTGATGTCAGTTTTGGAGTTTTTAATTGGATAAAGTTATTCAATATTTTATGATTCAGTATTTCTGGTATTTCAGTGTTTTGTGCAATAAGTCTTTTTTTCAGTCACATAAATTACAGTATTTTGTGCATTAGAAATTTCATGGCATAATCATAAACATACATATGTGTGTGTGTGTATTTATGGTTTACTATCAAAAACACAAAATTCAGAATGCAATGTGGTTGAAATACTGAGCCATAATGTTGACATAATGTGTATTAATTAGGTTAGAATGTCAAATGTAAATACTAACGATATAAAATTTGCCATTTTCGATATTGAGGTTTTTATACCTGCAGCCACTTACTGCCTACTCTCCAGCAGTATGAACACATGCAGTTCAGTATTGCACATCTCTGAAATTCATGATTTTGCAGGGGGCAAGCACACCCAGCACCCCCCACACCCACTGCAAATTATATATTCCAGTTTTGAGATTGCGCTACAGTGAGGAAAAGGATACATTTCCTGATCTGCACTGTACCTCGATCTCTATTCATAACATCGACCACTTATAAGTGAATGCAGTGGCATTCGCTAAAAAGGACACTCGTAGAATTGTAGTTTGGGAATACAGGAATTAGCTGGCACACATTAGGCATTCCCATGTTTGCTGAACATCAATTCTTCATTTTGATAGTAAACCATGTGTGTGTGTGTGTGTGTGTGTGTGTGTGTGTGTGTGTGTGTGTGTGTGTGTGTGTGTGTGTGTGTGTGTGTGTGTGTGTGAGTGTGTGTGTGTGAGTGTGTGTGTGTGTGTGTGTGTGTGTGTGTGTGTGTGTGTGTGTGTGTGTGTGTGTGTGTGTGTATATTATATATATATATATATATATATATATATATATATATATATATATATATATATATGTACACACGTGTGTGTGTGTGTGTGTGTGTGTGTGTGTGTGTGTGTGTGTGTGTGTGTGTTTGATTTTATATATATATATTTGGCCACGGTGCAAAATCTGAATGTATTCACACTATAAGGAAGTAGGAACAATAATGCTGTGACCTTTGAAAATGATACCATCTACCATCAGCATCTCATCTCTGTATGGAAAGTAAGGTTGCACTTCTGGCGGTACATAGAATTGCTTTGATGGCCATCCTAGATTAATGAAGTGGTTGAGCTTTTGCAAAATTGGATCAGTCTTGCTATGATCTCTCATCACATCAGGTCTTATGGTAGAAAAATTGCTCACTGCCATGACATCAAAATCAAAATTCTCTGCATCAAATTGTTCTGTAGCATTTCTGGGCAATCTGGATAAGGCATCAGCCAGATAAAGAAGTTTACCTTTTGTATAGACCATTTTGAAATTATACTTTTGCAATTTGAGCATCATTCTTTGTAGTCTTGCTGGAGTTGAATGCATAGGCTTCTTTAAAATAGTGACTAGAGGTTGATGGTCAGTTTTTATCTGGTGAGCTTGGCCATAAATATAATCATGGAACTTGAAACATGTGAACACAATTCCCAAAATTTCCTTCTCAATTTGAGCATACTGCATGTCAGTTTGGGTAAGAGATCTAGATGCACATGCAACAGTTCTACCCTCTTGAAGAATAACTGCACCAAGACTGAACTTTGAAGCATCACAGGAAAGAACTACTTGTTTGTGGACATCATAGTATCTTAATATAGGTGGGTTAGCAATTTGTTGTTTGAGGTTATCAAATGCTCTCTGGTGCTGTTCCACCCATGACCATGCAACATTTTTGCATGTCAGCTCTCTCTGAAAGGTGCTGATAACTCACTAAAGTCAGTGATAAATTTGCCCAAATAATTAACTATACCAAGAAAATGCTGTAGAGCTCGGACATTGTCTGCAGCTGGCATCTCAAGAATGGCTGCTTGTTTAGAAGGACCTGGTCATAAGCCTGCACTGGTAAATACATAACCCACATAAGTAACTTCTGATAGTCTGAATTTACAGTTCAGAGTATCTGGTGGCAGTAACTACCTTACAGTCTGGGCAAAGGGTAGCACAGTGAATAAATCTGTGAGAGCCTTTCCCATTGTGAGTGTGTGCAAATCAAATCTCAAAGAGTGTTGTGTGCATCAGCTACTTGGAGTAGGGACACAAAGCACTGGTTTCACAGAAAGGGTGGTGGAGGACTTGGCTTGGACACTTGGCTGAGGACTCAACTCTACTGCTGTGCCAGTGGGGAGTCTTGTTGGGGACCTGGAGAGAGATAGAGAGAAAGCCAGCTCCAGACTGAGTGTGTTCCCTGTGTGGTCTTAAGGGAAATTGTGCTTGGTGCAGAGAGCTGCATCTGGAAATAATGTATGTATCTGTTTTTGTTATGCCTGAATGTCCCTCATCAGTGTCAGTGGTGAGGATTCTGGCTCCTTGATTACTAACCCAGAGGATGGGACGTCAGATGGATAGTGACATTTGAAACTGCATGTAAATAAAGCATGATATTTTAAATTAAATTCCATAACAAACTTATTTACATGTTTTTCTAAAACTTAACAGACTGGTTGAATGATGCAAACTTTATTTATGTTTTTGAAATTTAACACCAAGAGTTAGAGTGATCTAAATATAGTCAGTGATGAATTCTTATTGTCAGTATAAGTCATGTTGTCTCTTGTGGTCCAATTCTAACAACTTGATGCTTAACTGATAAAAACACATTTATAAGTAAAATGTGATAGTGTTCAGAAATATATAGAATCTAGCTGAATATTTAAAATAAAGGTCACCTTTCAATCTGTGATTTTTCATTGTTTAACAGTGTCCAGCTCATCATTCCAGATCTCTTTAATTTTAATACACTTCCAAAGTATATGTTTAACGTTAGCCAGTTCATTCTTGCAAGGTGAGCAAAATGGTGATATAGGAATATAATACAAAACTAGCTTACCATGCATATTATTGCAATTATGATTAATTTAGTAGATATGCATAATCATGAATTGAACATAATTGACATTTAGAGAAGGTAACAAGTGCATGTCCTTGCCACAAAAATGCTATCAACTGAAACTAATATTCTAATAGGTTAAAAGCATTACCTTAAGTTTTTATTTCTGAATGAAAAAATGGACAACTTGGTTTATTGAATCCCTCTTAAAACAGAACAGGATTCTCATGGCTTGAGAGGGAAAACTCATTTTTGTTCTGAGTTATCATTACAGGAATTATAACCAATATACAATTAGATACTTCTACTTCATATTAGTTTATGGTAGGTTGGTTATTGGATTTTAGGCGATACAGAGTACTTAAGAAATCAGATGGTACCAGATTTCCCCTAAAAATGAAATCCTCAAATATCTTGTCCTAGTATTTCACTAAGGGGGAAGAAATCATATGGTTATTAAGCATGACAACATGCCTCTTAAGGTACTGAATAAAATACAAGTCAGTATGATAGGTTTATAAAGATAAATTGGGACAAATTTACCTGATACCATTTATAATCTGCAAGGATGGGAAGAGAGTGCTATTTATAAAAAGTCTGGTTGAAGTCACTTTATAATGGTAAGAAATGGAACTAATGAAAGAAGGAAGAATGTTATCAACTTCTAGTAGTCTGGAAACAAAAAAGTATACAAACATGTTCATATGTTTCTGAAGCATCAAAGATGAATACTACTTCATTATTATAGTTAGTCTTATTATAGTAGGTAACAAACTCTAATGTCAAATTATCTAGGTCTAATGACCACCCATTAAATCAGATTAGAATGACATGACTGTGGACTTCCAGTATATAGTAACTCTCAAACCTAGGTCTATTATGCAACACCACAATAGGTGTTGTATGACATTCACTACTGTTATGTCTGATTACATTAGGTCACCTCAGACCACAAATTACCTAACTTATAATTCACATTTTTGTATATATTATATCTAGTCATCAACTGCAACTCCTGTCATACTTTATGTATCTCACTATTGTATATGGTATGTTATATCTTGCTTAATTTGCCATTCAAAATTTCTTTCAAACTGCATTGTGACTTATATTTGTAAATTGTATTTTATACCTTGTACTTTTCTCCCCAGGCCTCTGCTGAAAAGGGATCTGTGTTAAATCGGACTTTCCCGGTTAAAAAATGTTAAATAAAAAAATAAAAATTAAATGTGAATATTTGAAAATTGTAGATAAATATAGTATAAGAATTCTGATATGGCTATTTATGAGTGAAAATGTATTTATATTGCAGCTAAGCCTGTATTTAAAATGAATATGGAAGTTGATTGAATTAAGTGTAAATTATGAGTACCAAATTTTACAATATATTTGTAAAGTTTAACAACAATATCCCCAATTCTTTTTTTTTTACTTAAACTTCTCTGAAGAATGAACACTACACCCATCTGGTCTTGGATCGCTGGAGGGGTTGAGCTTGTCAATTGCCTTAATCCCTTCCTCTGGAGATATAGCTTGACTTAGTTTCTCTTTGAATTTTTGAGTGAAGGTAGGATGTTTAAACCTATTAATAATTAATATTATCATTTTAAATACCTATATTAACAACTAAATATCTTTGTTGGGGTTAGTAAGTAAATAAAGTATAGATTTTAGTCACTATATTCTTGATTGTCATGTCTAATTTAAAGATGTTAATCAACAATCTGGATGGTGTTTAGCTCCATTCAATATGTCATGTAAATGTTTATTTTTCTCCTGAAAGTATATGATCTTAACTGAGCTTATAGGCCTTCAACAGATTCTAAACTGTTTTCACCAAATTTAATGGAATGTAAATGTCTAGTGCCCTGGTTATATTTTAAATACCTCTATATTTTTTAATAATTTTAACTTATAGGTTAGCCCTTCATGACAGCTTTAAACTCACCAAATCTTTCATCATAATGAAAGTCAATAACACTGTATATAATAATAATAATAATAATAATAATAATAATAATAATAATAATAATAATAATTAGTTAAATTATTCTTCTATGGTCTGGATGCCATCCATATCCTTCTAAAGCACAGACTTTGGATACCAGTTAAACTTTATGGCCTGTTTGAGATAGAACTTATAATGAATGACATTAAAGAGTGGTTTAGGAAAACCTTAGGTGAGATATTTACTTCCTGTATACCTAAAATGGGATGAATGGATATTAAGAAATTATCAGCTTTAATGAATTGAGATTGTTGTGTAAGTTGTATAACAAAGATCTACCAAAGTGAGAAAGGCATTCTAAGAACATTTTAAAAGTGGATGATGCGTGTCTTCATTAATTTGCACACAATACCAACATTTCACATGTTGTTGATTAGTACATACAACTGAAGTAGTACATTTATATTGTTGCGAATTCTGGACTTAATCCAGACACTTGGAGATTAAAATGGTCCTTACACTGTGAAACAGAACTGCTGGAATTGTAAACTGAAAGGAAAATATACAGAAATCCAAAATATTTATAATCTATCTATAATGTTCTCTAACCTCACAGAGAATGCATTCCAAGTATAATCTACTGCAACCTAAGATTTCTTACCTATGTAAATAACCAGAGCAGTGCTAAATTCCACATTAATATGTAGTACGTAAATGCTGAATTGGGTCAGCAAATTTTGTCAGCCTGACAAAGTAATTAAAGTCATCACTAAAATAAAGACACTGTGTCTCAATCTAAGGATCTCATTGTTCCCCTTTACTTAGCCCTCATTAGGCCAATCATGGAATATAATGCCCCTTTTGGCATGTATCTGTCACACACATGCATCAACTGGAATGACCAAAGATATACCATAATAAAAGGATTCAAGGCCAAAACAGCATACCCACATTGACCAGCTCAAAATCCTGTCACTATACTCAGTATCTTACAGACTGCTAAGAGGTGACCTATGTCTGGCATACAAGGCATCCTCTGACCCATTACTAATGGATTTATTGCACATCAGCAAGTCAAATGGCATCAGAAATACTGACCCTATGGCTCTAAACCTCTTCTGGAACATCAACAGAACTGTTTGGAGTGACAGGTATGTCTCACAGAGGATACCACTGCACTGGAACAGAATCCCCATCCACCCAAAACAAAGTTCATCTCTGTCCATATTCAACTGCAACTTAGATCTATGGATGAGAAACAGAAAATTTACCCCAGGACTGCCCCATATACTACTAATGGAGAAAGGCAGCTCCTTGTTGTTTTATCCAATGTATGGGTCCCCTCAAATTATCTATGGTATGATCCCAGTTGTTCTCTTTATGGGTAATATATAATCATCAACCATGGGTTGGGTGAGGCCAATCTGCAACCAAATGGGATAGGTTATTTTGAGCACAAAAAGGGAAACTAGCTAGGCTTAAAATAGTCTGCAGCTAGCCTAGTACTTACCTTTGAACCTATGAAACATTAATAATAGGTGAAAGCCTGAGGATTTGACCAACATAAGGTGTAGGCTATGATGCCTATCGATATATCGAGTACTGAAGTCTGCAGGATTATATTACTGCAGATAATCTTTTCAAGTTACTAAACAAACATAATGTCTGTGGAAATATATGTTAATAACTCAAAAAATACAAAGTGTTATATCTTTACCTGCAATCTTTATTTTATAAAAAGAGAGCACTAACATTTCCAGTAAGATTTGTTTTGATGGACCAGTGTCATATGACAATGATGCAGTGTTATATAAATCTAATGTGATTTAAAAATGTTGCATCAGTCCATCTCGGTCAGCAAATGCCAAGTTGGGAAGGTTTATTGCCAAAGTGATTTCAGTGTTACTTTAAAGTATAACTGTGCCCTCTTGTGATATGACCCAAACTGGAAGTAAACTGAATTTAAGGGGTCAGAGTTTAAACACCGTGGGTGATCTCCTGTCAAAAATCATCCTGCATAATAAGTGCCAAAATGTTAGGATAATCCTATCCCACATAAATTAATGGACATTTTGAACTGAAACACAAATAGCAAACATTAAAGATCTCTGTACAGTACTTAAATCTTAAATATATGTAGAAATATATAACCCTTTTTCTATTGCAGCGGAGTGGATTGACATTAATTTGGGCAAAAAACAAACAAACAAAATAGTGGTAAACCTCCAGATGATAGGTTTCCTTCCAAACATATGTTACCATCTTATCTTATTGAGAGGTTTGCATGTTTGTAATAAAGACAAAACTGAGCCTGATGATATTAGACACCAAATTGAAAATCAAACTATTAACTTAAAGCCCCTCTTAATTAAAATAAAGGGCTAAAAATAGAATCTACGGCTACACAATATTATACAAAGTCTTTCTATCAGCTGGCCAACTTGACAGTTATACTACATTTGAGTATCATATAAAGACACCTCTAGTAATACATTCATTATAAGATAAATCATATTTTAAAGACATTCAGCACTGCTTAGAAGAATTATATATCCAAATCATACAGTGCTACATTTACAAGCATGCATATACAGTAAAAAGAAACTTGAGGACATCTGTTCCACCAAAACTCCTGCAATGATAGATACAAACCATCAAAGTATTACACTACTGCAGTCAAATGTTAGTCATTTGAACTGCCAAGATGGAATGGAAGTCTGCATACACAGGGTAACTCTAAATATGCAATATCAAGAAACACTCAAGTCAACAAACCAGTGTACTGATAAAGATTTAACATGTTATTCTTTTTCAATCTGGACTAAAATGATATCCGGTAAGATAACATGCAAAATGCACATGAATAAATGGTTATTGATTCAGCCACTCTCTCTCCCAAGTACTTAACAAAGAATTGTCTGACATTTAGCACACAGGATTAAGGCTATGGGCTGTTAGTAAGCTGCTTCCTTTAATCCAATGTTTGATTCTTCCAGTTTCTCTTCACCTGATGTGAGACTCTCAGCAAATTCCTTAAGCAGACAATGCTCTGGGAAAATTGGACTATGCTCCTCAATGGACACTTAGACTGCATGACTGGTAACCAACTATGAAGAGAACATAAGAAACAGGAAGGGGGTAGCTTGTATATGCAAAAATAAAAACTAATCATATTAAAAGTACTTACTCAGTCACCCACATGCTGACAAATTTCATAACATGAACCAAAAAATCATACAGTTCAAACATAAACAATATATTCTCATGCAAACAAGGAGAACTCCCCCTTTCTAAACTTCTCAATGGATGGGATGCACATCCTTATAGGGGTTTCCAGTAATTAATACCCACTGACCGCAGTTATTTTTTTCTGTTCTGCTGAAATAAAGTTTTGAAGCATGATTTAACTTACACAAGCTGTAACAAATTTGGTCTTCAGCCATTGCCAAATAATTTCATAAAATGTGCAGTGCCTGCCAATCTCCAACAGTTACTGCAGTGTTTTAAGACTTTGATATGTTTCCTATATTCAAGGGTACAGGGGTTGTTTCCTTCCACCTCTAATTACCCACTGGATAACTCTGAGTGAGTCAGTTATTCAGCCAATACTTCCAAGTCACCCTCCGAAAAGGGATATTTGTGTCCAGTGGACTTACCTGGTTAACAAATTAATAAAAGAAAAAATGTCAGAAGCTTGATTTTTCTTTAACTTACTTTATATTTTGTGGCATACCAGCTAATTTGTGTCAGTTTCTATTGATGTGTAATAGATTTAACTTGATTTCAAATGATCACTTTCTCATATTTAGTAGCCATTGCAATTCGGGTAGCCTTTTGTTGACTTAACATAGTCTTATATGCACTGACATTGTAGGGGGGGGGTCCATTTGAAACAGGATTTCTAAGCCCTCTGAAGAATCTCAATATTACATTTGGTCTGCAAAGGGCATAGTCCTGAAGTCACAGATAAAACATCATATAATGATAAAACTGAATTATTTGTTTGTCTTTGTTGATCAGAAAACTCCAACTGGACAGGTTGCTCAAGAAGAAAAGATCCACAATTAGATCACATAGATTACATAACAATTAAAACACTTTTACATGAGCAGTAAATTTTACATAAACAGTATACATTTTTGCATGAAAATAAAGAGAATACATGTACTGAAAACAATAAAAGAAATGTCCATGCACTGAATAAGCAAGACTGCAGAATGAAATACAAAGAGAAACAGGATATACATCTGTTCAATATATGGATGTAAGGAAACAACATTTAGAGTGCTTTATTGGATGGCAGTAATTGTAGATACAGACAATAGTAACCTGTTCTAACATAAGTTAGAACAGGTCAGTCAAGGTTAATCATCTCTGAAGTGAAGGGGTGGAGCTAGGAACCAAACCTTCTATTTAAGGGGTAAAATAAAACATTTCATAGCTTTACTGTAAAGACTCACTTAGACTCTGTTACAGTTTTCTGTGAGGGAAATGTTAGTTTGCTTTTTACTTGTTGTATTTTGTATTACTTTATTGCCTTTTTCTATTTTGTATACTGTGATTTGTTTTCTTTACACTGTGTTTTACTTGTATTGTGCTTTTAACTGCATATTAAAACTTGAAAAGAGACCACGGCTCTATCTCTTGTGAGTCAGGCAGAAATCAGAACAGGTCAACTAAGGAGTCACACATAAGATAGAACAGGTCAGTTAAGGTTAATCATCTGTGAAGTGAGGGGGTGAAGCAAGAAACTAAACCTTCTATTTAAGGGGTAAAATAAAACATTTCAGAGCTTTACTGGAAAAGCTCACCCAGACTCTGCTACAGTTTGCTGTGAGGGAAAGGTTAGTTTGTGTTTTATTTGTTATATTTTGTATTACTTTATTGCCTTTCTCTATTTTGTATACTGTGATTTGTTTTCTTTACACTGTGTTTTACTTGTATTCTGCTTTTAACTGCATATTAAAACTTGAAAAGAGACCACAGCTCTGTCGCTTGTGAGTCAGACAGGAAATTTTCCTACCCTTTGATCCGGTTACTGTTGTGTTCTTAAATACCACTGTCTTTCTAGTTGCCTACCATTTATGTTAATTTGACCATATGTCTCATTTCCTCTCTACTTTCATTGGCTGGTGCAAGTAAGCACAAAATTATCATTTTGTGAAATCACTCCCCCTCAACTATTTAAATTTATTGGCCATCCTACTGTATTCCATAGTACCAAAATACAAAAGTGACCACCCCTTTCAATCTATCTTGCTGTTTTAAAAATAGTGACTCTCCACTAAAACTTAACTTTTTAGACAGGTAAATCTTAAAGTTACTTACTTCACATCTAACTCCTCTAGTGCACACTGCCGTGTTTACAGTAAACCATTTTTTCATCTTACCTTTAAGAATCTATTGCAAGACCACCATTTATTTGGAGAGCCCACATTCTGCCTCTAAGCAGTCATCTTGGGATTAGTGCTTCTGTTTTCTCCTGGTGAGAGAAGGAGTGCAGTTACATTATTTTGTGGAGACTGCTGATCACAAGAAAGCTTAATAACTGCTTTATAGGTGACAGCTTGGAATCTGTGCTTATATTCTGATCCTGATGAGAGTAGGAGCAGAGTGCATTGATTCCTGACTCTTTCTGGTTGGAAAATAAGTGGACCGAAGCTTCAAAGGTGGTGGTGTCTCCATATTCATAAAGGATATCCACACCTTCAGACTAGTAGCCCAGCATAACACATCTGAAATATTTCCGGTACAACTAACATTGGGTAAGACAGTGATTCTGGTCATAGCCTGCTATACATTCCCAACCATGTTCCAAGACTCACTCCACATTCCTAAGCACCCTGGAAACTATTAGGGTCCAACCCAACACTTTCATACTAGGTGACTTCAACTACCCCTCCATCAACTGGGAAAACTACTCATGCACCAATACACTAGCCCAACGCTTCCTGGAATTCATCAGTTCCAATGCCCTGGACCAGCTCATTCCTACCCCCACTAGAGGAAGCAACATCCTTGACCTGGTTATTACAAACCTGGGCAACAGCTGCTCTAGACCAAAAGTCAATTCCTCCCTGGTTAGATCCAACTACAAACTAATCACCATGGAAATCCACATCTCACCCACACTCCCCACAAAGGTAACCACCAAGACAAACTTCTACAAAGCTGACTTTGGGCTCCTAAAACAGAGGTGGCTAACTTCAGGGCACCCATGTTAATGGAAAATAGATGCATGCCTGCCAAATCATACACCAATGCTGTGTACAAACACGTACATAAATGCATGGAATTAGCCATACCCAACAGAACCAAGATGCTCTCCTCCAAAAAAGGAAGACAATCTGGTGGTCTCCTACCATTAATAAACTCTACAACAGAAGGAAGAAACTGCTGCAGAAAAAGGTGGAGTTCCAAGACTGGAAAAACTCCCTTATAAGCCTCAAACAAAGTTGAGATCCCTCATCAAAACCTCTAAAGCCAGCTATGAAGGCAGAATTGTGGCAGACACTAAAAACAACCACAAAGCCTTCTATAGTTATAGCAAGAATCTCCACAACAATACCCAGGTTTGCTCTGAGTTACTGCACAATGGCACCTCCTATACTGAGCCAACAGATATTGCCAACATACTGGCTGACAGATTCAGTGCCAACTTTACCTCCCCCAAAGGACCAATCACAATACCAAAAGGAATGCCAGGCACCCAGCATTAATGCAGCACAAGTTAAAGCTGCATTATCCAAGGCCAAGAATACAGCTTCCATGGGACCTGACAATATCCTTGGATGTGTTCTACATGAACTACAAAGTGAATTGGCACCACATCTGTGTGTCCTGTTCAGTCACAGCCTCACCTCAGGCTTTGTCTCTACCAAATGGTGCACAGCTAAAGTCATCCCTCTCCATAAAGGGGGAGCAACTACAGACCCTGGGAATTATTGCCCCATTAACCTCACAAGTCTGATATGTAAGGCTATGGAGCGCATCATCATGGGCCTAATTAACAAGGATATAGGGAATCTCCAAACTCTAGATCCCATGCAATTTAGTTTTGTGAAAGGTAGATCATGCCTGCTCAACCTGATTGATTTCTTTGAGTCAGTCACCAGAGCTGTGGATGAGGGCAAGGCAGTTCATACAGCCTACCTCAATCTGGTCAAGGAATTTGATACCATTCCCCACTTAGGAATTATAAACTCACCAAACTAGGCATCAACTTCTATATCACTAGGTTGGTTGCAAATTGGCTTGCAGATAGAACACACAGTGTGAAAGTAGTGGACTCCAAGTCAAACTGGCGATCAGTTATAAGTGGAGTCCCACAGGGATTGGTCCTGGGTCCTCTCCTGTTTGGCATCTACTTTTTGGACATCCAGGCCAACACGGAGGGACTCGGGCTTACCAAGTTCACAGACGACTGCAAGCTGGGAGCCATTATTAACTCCCCAAGTGATGTAGACATCTTACAGAAAGGCCTCACTGAGACCAATGGCTGGTGTCGAAACCATGGCCTTAAGCTTAATGCCAAAAAATGTGTCATCATTCCCTTTGGGAAAAACTCATTTTCCACTAATTACAACATCGATGGGAGCCCACTGAACATAGAAAGTGTTATAAGAGATCTGGGGACACAGGTTGACAGCAACCTCTCTTTCGACCACCTCATTGCCACTGTGATCAGAAAGTCCTTCTTTGTGGCACATCTCATTACCAAGGGTTTTGCATCCAGGAAGAAAGAGGTCATCATCTCTCTTTACTCTTCCCTCATTAGGCCAGTCATCGAGTATAATGCCCCATTTGGCATGCACCTCACTAGACACATGCAACAGCTGGAAAGGCCACAATGATACTCCATGAAGAGGATCCTAGGCCTTAAGT
Organism: Protopterus annectens; assembly: GCF_019279795.1. Taxonomy (NCBI): domain Eukaryota; kingdom Metazoa; phylum Chordata; order Ceratodontiformes; family Protopteridae; genus Protopterus; species Protopterus annectens. The sequence goes on along the minus strand of NC_056726.1, from coordinate 203,706,492 downwards.
ACATGTCCTACATGGACAGACTCAAAAAGCTCCAGCTATTTTCTGTCTCATATTGTCTACTAAAAGGCGATCTCTGCTCGACTTACAAAGCCATGTCTGACCCAGCTCTGTTAGAAATGCTACATCTAAAGAAATCCCAATCTCTCCACACCACATGCTCCAAAGACCTCAACCTTATTACCACAATCAACAGAGCATGCTGGAGGGACAGATTCATAACGCAGAGACTGCCCATGCTCTAGAATAGACTTCCCATACATGTCAAGCAAAGCACCTCAATGGCCCTCTTCAAGAGAAATCTTCTTGCTGAGTGGATGGGAAATAGAAAGTTCACCCTGGGGATCACTCCATTGGCTCTACTTGATAGAGGCACTGGGAATTAACGTCTGGCGGCACAATGCCAGGGATCTTCTATGGGCTAGGCTTGTAAAGGCTCCAGGGCCATTAGCCTAGTATACACCTATGAACCTATGAACAATAAAAATAAAAGAAGCATTAGGTTGATGAAAAGACAGGAAAACAGACAGTGGAGGTTTAATGACTGGAAAGGAGAGATGGCAGTGAGAAAGTGACAGTTTGAGAATTAATGAGGTTTTATGAGGTAAGCAAAAGTATGCAGGTTAGAAAGCAGAGAGGTGTTAGAGTCATTGGTTAAGAGATATCCAGGGAGATGTCTTAGCCAAGTGAACAGGAAGACCATAGACAGCTTTGAGATGCTGTTTAAGCCAGGCTTAAAATGTGTTAACGTTATCAGTCTGTTTCAGGTATGTGTGGATTTAATTCCAGAGTTTTGACACATAGTGGGAATAGAGAGACAGTCTCTAGTAGTGTTAAATGATTTACTGATACATATTAGGGGTTAGTTGCTAGAGCTGAGTTCTCTAGTAGGATTGAGCAGTGTAGAATATACTGTTCTATAATGCTGGGCATTTATCTGGAGAACCAACTGAAATAAATCAACAGAATGAGGCACAATGTTTTTAGATAAATTCCATGATTTCATGTAAAATGTTTTATTTTGTTCCTTTTATTGATAGCTATTACAGGAGACATGATAATACAGTTTCAAATAAAAGAAAGAGTGCAACACATTGTAGTTCAAGCATAGGCCAAGCCAACTTTATGCTTTGAAATAAAAGTATTTACAAACTGAGACTGTGAAGCATGGTCATATCTATGCATTCTCATAAAGGAGGTACCAACATTTATTTTAATTTGATAGCTTTGTCACCAGATGTATAAAGTTATGATGCATCAGCTCTTTGCTTCCTCTTGTCATACGTCGGCAAGTAAAACAAAATGTTTACTTCCATGAATGTTATGATGTCTGCATAGAATTTGACCTGCATTCTTTTCATTGTTTTTTCTTTTTGGTATATTCAGTTATACACCCGAGGATGCCTGGCATTGTAGAATTGCTCTTTGTCAACCAGAATTTATGAAAGATTGTGGGATGAGTCTTTCTCATGGTTTTGAGCATATATGTGATAGGACTGTGGCTACTGATTGAAGGGGGAGGGTAATGATAGAGGAAATACTGGGGGGGGTAGGTTGGTTATTATGAGGCCTAGTACAGAGTGATTACTGGATGCAAGGTTGGGTCTTGTAGGTATCATTCTTAATAGCAGAAGGCCCACATCTGGTGGGAAGTCATGGATTTCATTGTTGTTGGGATCAAAAAGGTTAATGCAGAAACTGCCCAGAATAATTATGTTGTCATTTGATTTTGAATGCTTTGTCTGACTTGGCAATAAGAGGGAGGTAAGTAGGTGATTAATAGGAGAGTACTATGGATTTTGTGTTCTAACAAATTTGGCAGAATCCACTTCAGGTCCCTGTCATTTTTATAAGTATTCTGGGCAATGACTGTAGACATAATATTAATTTTAGCTAAACAGTGTACCACCTTCCCTTTGTACTGCTGGTCTAGTGTTAATGATGTATTTGTATCTAGGAAAGTGGTGGCTGAGGTTGGATGTATTTTCTTTAACCCAGGATTTAGTTATTGCCACTTAACCTGGGGATGGGATTACAAAAAATCAGTGCAGGGGCTCCACCTTGTTCAGCATGACTCTTTTCAAGAGGGTCTGTCTGACTGAGGTGGATAAATGGTTGGTTGCTGAGTTAGATGTATAAGGTAACAACAGAAGTGAAGAAGTTCCAAAGCTCAGAACTCTGCATACGGGTCCACATGTAGAATTTTAAGGCAAACTTCAGTCACCCTAAACAAAATATCATGAGTTCCAAGGTATTGGGCCCTTAGAGTTAAGATATTTGCTAGCTGAGGGTGCAAAACACTTTTTTTTTCATTTGAGACAAAGTATTTTAGTCATAATGTGTGACTATATGTTTCAAGATTTTCCTAATAAGTCATCCCTTATGTCACCAGTTGCTTATATTCTCATATACTTGAGGACAGTTGTCATCATGCATTGATCATGATGTCTGCTACAAACTAAAGCAATTCTTACTTTTCCAAGAAAGGCTGACTACAAACAACTGGCATCAGCATAACATTGACTAGACAGATCTGATACTAGCTGATAAATAATGAGGCACTAGTGGGCAGCCTTGACTTTATTACACTAGTCAGGACATTTGAAGTGGGTATCTGACCTTGAGCTCCTCTAGACTACCTTTATAGTCCTCAGAGACAATTAAAATATTCAGTTCTTATAAACCACCAAAAGAACTCAGAACTTCAGTCAAGTCATTGCTAACCATCTCCAGAATGTATACATAAAGCAGGTAAAGAGAAGACATTCAATGTAGGAGATTCTAGGTTTTGAAATGTTTTATTTCCTGCTAATTAGTTAATCAGCAACAATTTCACTCTCAATATTAAAGAGACTAAAACAGTGATCTTAGGGGACAAAAAATGTATCCACCATCCCATTCCATCTGACAGGCCCATTTACAACAAAAAGCCTAAGCTTCTGGAAACAGTCTCTCACTTCAGGTACCTAGGGATCTGGTTGGGTCAAAACCTGAGCTATAAACATCACATAAATATAAGTTAAGTAAAATCAACTCTCTTTACACTGTGATAAAATAAAATCAACTTCTTTCTGCTAAAGTCAATATTGCAATATGCAAAAGAGTGTTGTTTGCCTTACTTGCATATAGCCTTCCATTACAACCAGTAGCTTAGAAACCCTAGCTAATAACGTCTGCAGATTTCCAACCTCAGCTCTCAAAATAGAACAAAGACAAAATGGTTCTCTGTGGAACAGAGGTCCAAACTTCTTTTGTGCTCAGTAATCCATATATTCTTTCAACAAAATTTGTTCCATCTTGTAGTGGACCATTTCACACATAGGCATAGGCCAACTAGGCAGCTGACTAGGGTACCACTTTAGCTCCAGACAAGTGACAAGTGGAGTACCTCAGGGTTCAGTCCTGGGACCGCTCTTGTTTGGCATCTACTTCTCTAAAGTACAGGCCAACACTATGGGACTCTGGCTAACAAAGTTCACAGATGACTGCAAACTGGGAGCCATTATTGAATCCCCAAATGATGCGGATACTCTACAAAAGGACCTTACAGAAACAGATGCTTGGTGCCAGAGCCATGGGCTCAAGTTCAATGCCAAGAAATGTATAGTTATCCCCTTTGGGAAAAAACATGTATCCATGAATTACCTATATGGTAATTCATGTATCCATGAATTACCATATAGGTGGCAGTACACTAAACACTGAAAGTGTGATAAGAGACTTAGGGACACAGGTGGACAGTGGTCTTACCTTCGATAACCACATCACCACAACAGTCAGGAAATCCTTCTATGTGGCACACCTCATCACTAAGGGCTTTTCATCCAGAAAAAAGGAGGTCATTGTCCCACTGTACTCATCCCTCATTAGACCCATTATAGAATACAATGCCCCGTTTGGTATGTACCTCTCAAGACATCTGAAACAACTGGAAAAGCCACAGAAATACCTCACTAAAAGAATCACAGGCCTAAAGCAGATGCCCTACTCTGACTGCCTTAAAAAACTCCAGCTATACTCTGTCGCATATCATCTACTCAGAGGTGATCTCTGCTTAACATACAAAGCCATGTCAAACACAGAGCTGTTGGACATACTACACTTAAAGAAATCCCAGTCCCTCAGAGCCACATGCTCTAGGGATCTAAACCTTGTCATCACAATAAACAAAACATGCTGACCCAGAGACTCCCCAGACTCTGGAATAGATTGCCCATACATGTAAAGCAGAGTGCCTCTTTGGCCCTCTTCAAAAGGAACCTTGACGATTGGATGGGAGAAAGGAAATTTACCCTAGGGATCAAGTCAGTCGCCCTGTTAGACAGGGGTCCAGGGAAGTAAATAGTGTGGGAAGAAATAGCCAGGGAATTGTTATGGCTAGGCTTGTATAGGCCCTAGGGCTGATAACCTAGTACTAACCTGTGAACCTGTGAGCAGGGGCACTTTTCCATTACTTATTTGTTTATTTTTTGTAGTAAAGAAATGGTTTCTTTAAAATATGTTGAATGAACACAGGAAAACTGAAGAGTAAGACAAACTGTGAAAAAGGGAAGAAAAAAGTAATCTGAATGGTTTAGGAAGACCAGGATGGGGGCACCAAGTGGTATGTGTTTGTGTGGGGGGGATTGCTATGGAGCCCTTTGACCAAAGGCCAGCCATGATGTCACATGAAGGGAATATGACTATCACCTCATATGCATCCCTTTTTCTGGTCAGGCATTGTGCACCTGAAAGAAAAAAGTGCCCTGCACAGACCCCAGCTTGTCATTACTAGCCCCCTATTACTGGGACTCCTAGTCTATTTATGCACCTGCCACAAAGACCTGTAGAGCTTTAATGCATTTAGAGCAGAACTTTTTCTCAACAAAAAAGCTAAGTGTCACTGTTTCTCCGGCAAATGTGTAACTTGACAATCAGTTACTTATTCTCTACCATCTTTATTCCATAAGAATTTCCTCTTTTTCAGCTCTCTTTCTATCTAAAGAGCTTACAGTTGTAGACTCTTATCATCTTCATTCCCTTTTTCCCACTTCCTTATCCCCTCCCCAAACATACTATATATTATTTTTCTGAATATATCTGATATTTATGTATATATTTCTAAATTGACTAATTAAATTATAGATTAAAAGGGGATAATTATTAACATGCCAAGCTAGCTTTCTTTTTACTTTCTTATTGCTCCAGCTATGAGGATGCACATACAACTTTTGTAAAGAACATGTGACTCAGCCTTACAGAAATATATTTACTTTCTCTTTACTGTTTACTGTTTTCCCATTCTGACTCTTGAAAAAATGTCCATGTGGACTGGAGCTCTACTCAGTCAACAAAACAAAATAAAATACAATATATAAAATTCTGTTAAAAACATCATATGCAATATGAAAAACAGCAATATATATTATACATGAGCATGATAAACGTTTATTAAATTTCCTGCAATGATTTCTTATGGGAAGGGCACCACATTTCATATAACCAAAAGCAACTGATAGATCCAGCAGAAGGCTGACTTCTTTACATGACTTCATTCTATTTAGAAGGTAATCACTCAGTTAACCAAAGCATTGTTCACCCTCACTGCTGGCTTAGATCCATGCTGACGGTTATCACAAAGTCTCCTGGAATGAAACCACCTGGAACAGTACTACTCTTCCATGATTCCAGCCTTGGCAGTGAGACAAAATGTAAGGCAGTAGTTTACTCCTTCACACATACAAATGTCATTATGAAGGGAGTAATTAATTAGTCCTACCAAAGGCAGTGAGGCAAAATGTAAAGCAGAAGTGCACTCCTTCACATATACTAATATCATTATGAAGGGGGCAATTACTTACACCTTCCAGACCTTTAGGATTATCATCCATTTAAAGCTTGATTGGTCAGATGAACTATGCGAGTAACAGTGAAGTACAGAGTCACTCATGCAATTTTTTTCAAGAATGCCATTGCATACTGCGGCCTTCTTTATTCTTACTTCTCATCAATTTACAAATTTACTGGGACTTAATAAGATGAAGACTATGCAGAATGGCATAATCTAATTTGCAACAAGAACTGGCAATAGAGAAGTAGAATAAGAAAAGGGGAGGTCTCAGAGATCAGCTTACCGATCATATTTACTGGTGCAGAGTGGAATAACAGATTGCATTTCACAGCTGTTTTGGTTTGGTGTTTGTACTAGATGTAATCAGATGTAATCAACTAATACTGCGGTGGTGGTGCTGCGGTAGTGTTGTCGCCTCACAGTAAGACACTGTCCGGTTCGATTCTCAGCTAGAGTGTCTTCTGCGTGGAGACATGTGTGAATGGGTGTATCTTTGATGAAGGTTGCGCGTCAGGGCTGGTAACTCGGCATGTAAAAATCAACTACCAATCATTAGTGGACCGGAGTTCTGCTGTGGCGAACCCTAATCGGGAAAAAGCCGAAAGACTTACTTACTAGATGTAATCAACTACTGGAGATCTCAAGTGGTATGTTATGTTTATAGAGCTGCACTTGCAAACAAGTATTTCATTGCTGGACTGGTCAATGAAGTGCAAAGTTTTGCAGTTTTGGAAAGTATTCTGCCTTACCTTTACATGCAGGAGTTTGCAATAATTTCTGAAATAATGCTATTTAGGACTAGCCAGTCAGTATTTTAAACAGTGACTTGAAGTGGTTACACTGACTGATGTAGATGTGTATATAAAAACATACAGAAGCACACATGCACGTGTGTGTGTGTGTGTGTGTGTGTGTGTGTGTGTGTGTGTGTGTGTGTGTGTGTGTGTGTATATATATATATATATATATATATATATATATATATATATGTGTGTGTGTGTGTGTGTGTGTAGGAAAATTGCCTGAATAACCAAAATATCAATAGCAAAGCTACTGATGTACAAATATCTAATGTTCAAAATATCTGCAGTCAAAAATACCTAAACAGAAAATACTGACAGTTAAAAATACCTATGACAAAGCCTAACCACATCCCAACTCAATGTTTTTGTGGGGAGGGGCAAGCTCTCACGCAACTCCTCCCTCCTACTAATTATATGTTCCATCTACGAGGTCAAGCAACAGTGGGGAAAGGGCATATACCCTTCCCTGGTGTATCTTTAATTTTGTCAATGTTTTGCATTTAGGTATTTTTGATTGTCGATATTTAAGTCATTCAGGCAACTGCCATACAGCCTATATATCTATATAAAATTTAAATTTACTAGACAGAGATGAAATTAGGTATATGATATTTTACCCAGTTAATTCACTTTTGACCTGTAACCAGGAGGTCATTACAGCAAATGTGTGAGCATTATCATATATGTTTAGCTTGATTTTAAATTGCAGATGAGATAACACTTTCAATAAGAAGGGTGCTTAATAGTGAGGCTGGTACAATGGAAGAGCAAGTTTGTTGGTAGGTATATTTTCAGTGAGCTTTTAAATTGTAGATGGGCTGCAATTTTTCTGATATCTGTTGGTTTTAATTTCCAGCATTTAGCAGCATACACAGATGTAGGCAATGACCTTTATGACGTTTGCATTTTTGAATGAATACTGGGTGTTTGCTCCATGAATGCACTTCTGTGTGAGTTGTATACTAATTTAGTATCTGACTGATTGCAGGGCATTTTTGTGGGGTGAAGAGGATGTTGTGGGTTGTCTTAAGATGAGTGTAGGCTAGCTAGTTAAGTACCTGTAACCAGATAAGGGACTGCCTCTGAGACAGTGATATGTTTGATTAATGTGGTTACTAGAAAACTTTGCAATTTTATTATAAGATTTCTCCATTTTGAGAGGACTGTAGGTTAGTGAAAACTGTTAAGGCACACAGGAGAATAGGGATTACACAGGCTTGAGCTATGGTGTTATGTGCCTGTTCTGCTAGAAAAGTTTTGAATTTACGTAGAAGTTCTTGTCTATGATTGTTTTGGAACTGAGAGGTGAAAAGCTTCCTTATACGTTATGAGCAGATGAATTAGTGAATCAAACATTGAAATTGTGCAGTTTTAAATGCAAGTAGTAAGGATTTAATAGACTATAATGTTCATAATTTCAAAGAATAACTGGAATAATATCAACACTTTAGCACAGCTGACATTATCAGAAATGATGGCCCATAAATCCTCAATAAACTCAAATGCTAAAGTTCCACAATCTTCTAAGAAGTATGGATGTAGACTTCCATATTTTCCAAACTGTAAATTGTGACATTTTTTCAAACTGAACTAAATCTCACTGTCATAACACCACTGGTCAGATGTTATCAAAAATGTAAAAATGACCATTAGCAACCTAATGTATGATGACTAAACAAAATTTTATTTCATCATAAAATTAAATGACACATGCTGCAATACCTGAAAGAAAAAATGCTTCTTATCTGTAGCTGTCTTCTCTTGAAAGGTGATTCTTCAGAATAAAGCCGTTCTAAACAAATGTGCATAATCCATCATAATGCAGTAATTTGTTTCAGCTTGACTTATCAGTAGGAACAATTTGATGAAAAAGATTCAAGAAACTACACCTGTTTTTTGGAAGGGTGGATTCCCCACCACCACAATGGCTATCAAGCATCCCGTTTGGACACCCAGCTGATCCATGCAAAGCATCCAGAGATGACAGAATGCCTGTCTATTTGTTCCCATATGATATGTGAAAGTCAGGTGCCAAGCATGGTGCTATTATCTGCTTGGAGGGTGGGGATTTTTTTCCTACTCCTAACATTCAGTCCCAGTAGTTTGCATGTTATGCTAGACTCCTAGTTAAATGCCTCATTGCTTGGAGCAAGTGAATCTTTGGCTTCTTGCTGTTGGTGACATATTTACACTTCTGCAGATGCCACCAGTGCAGGGAAATGAGCTACAACCTCACCCTAAGGATGTGGAAGGCAGCACTGGACAGTCACTGCTATTCTTTCCCGTGCCTTAGCTTCTAGTCAAAGACAGGACTCAGTCAGCATCTATCCATTTATGCACAGATCCTGTCTGTTAGGAAATATCAAATCCAAGTAACATTTTCCAGTAATATAAAGGAGCAGATAGTACTATAACATTCTTAATTATGTATTTAATAAAATACTTCCTGGACTAAGACTACTCAAAATATGTTTCTCATTCAAGATCCAAAATGGTTCAAATCACTAAAATGAACAATAACAACAACAACAACAAATGTGATTAAAAATCGGTTGTATAGAAAGTATCCATGATCAGTTCTAGTAAGGTTATGTAATCTGCATTTTACCAGTTTGTTACCAAGTTCAGTATTTAATATCTTGGAATATATTTATTCATTAACCAGAGTAAAAAGTAGATCTGTGTGGTCCTCCTTCAGGTTCAGCCCAAAGTGACATGAACAGCTGATTGTGGATGTACAACATTTCTCAAGTAAAACCATGCAGCTCATTTACTGTTATTGTTTAAAACATGGAAACTTGAAACAAGGTATGTCTATCCACCTTTGTCGGCTATTTACCTGTAACAGCTCATGTCAGTCTTCTCCATGCATGTCACCTTTTTACAAATCATTTTAGTTACTAATACTGCAACTGCCAGCAAAATGTTAATCATATCAGAACATCTGCCCTTATATTTCTTCTTAACTAATTTTAAAGGAGCTGGATCCATAAAAGTTGGAGATAAAAGGCTAACATATTTGTGGTTAAACACATTTGTCTTTAAGATACAGCTAAATGTTATCAGAAATGGAATTAATCAGGTATCCCTGACAATTCCTTCCCAGTGGGTAAGAAGCACTAAATTATGTTTTGTACATCAGTAATATAAATCAACTATTAAACAGTTTTGATATTTTAAGAAGAGAAAATGAAATCCTGAACAACAGAGTCACTAAACCTGAATGCACCATTCAGCACCATCATCTGAATGGATAAGTGCAGTGTAAGGCTGCTTCTTGTATGTCAAAGCTGCATCATATGGAATGCAAATTTTGAAAAACAAAATAATTATTATTTTCTTAATATGTTGTAATCTGGGGGCAGGGGGCAGCCAAGATCAAACTATATAACAAAAAAAAGTAAACTGAGTAAGGCAAAAGAAAGGGCATTGTTTGCTCAAATTACATGTATGTTTGCTAATCATATTTAACAGCAGGTCATCTAATAATCTGTCATTGTTTCTTGGAGAAATTACAGACGTATATGTTTAGAACTAGACAAGAAAAAGGGTGTTATTTGTAGTCCCATGCTTCAGACACATAATATGAATCTGAGAACCACTTCCTTGTGCCTGTATTTAAATAAACGAAGTCTGAACTAGCGAAGTTGGTTTTAGAACTTCTCGGCCATTTGTGATATATAAAGCATAGTTTAAAGCTTCTTATCCAGTGCAGTCTTGCATTTCTAAATCTGCATAAACTGAATTGAAATAAGTTTAGTGATGTGTGGAAAAAGTCTATGTATGTAAATTCAGGAATGCTGTCATCTCTTTTTGCAAATTAGTATAAAGAAGCTCCATGGATGTCTATATATCTTCCCATGAGATTTTACACTGATCTTGGCTCAGCACCACTGTCCCTAAGATTACCAAAAGAGGGTGCAATGCTAAGAATATAAAACTATATAAACCAGTAAAGAGAAAGGACAACATTACACTATCTAACATAAAAGGGAAAGAAAGGTGAAAAAATATGAAAAAAGAGAGAGAGAAAGAGACAAATAGAGACAACAAAATGACTCATTAGTGTTAAACAGCAAATGCCTTTATTTGAATAAAACAAAAATGAGAGCAGCAGCATTTCTTTGCAGGAATGTAAGACTGTCACTAAGCATATGTTTCATGAATAAATACTGACACATCAGATGTTCAGGTCTATTGTCATTCCATAATAATTCATCCTCAAAATATTGCATTTATTTTAACATGACTAATTAACTATATTCATTTCTGTACTGAAATTCCCGTAAATCTCCTGCAATCAAGTAATGTACCAGTAAATACTGATAGGTACTGGATTAGGTTCAGGTCTGTTTCACTTCAACATTTTTGAACTTTATAATAGTGTATTTGTTTCACTTGATTAAGTATAATAAAATTCCATAAATCCCACTAATTATACACTCACTGACCACGTACTAAAGCTGCATGTATGACAGCCTGACAGGCTGAAATATGTGGTTACATAATTATTCAGTTTAATTTTCATTTTATGTAATATACCTGTCTCTTATTTCCTTAATGTGAAACCGTACTTACAGGGTTTTGAGACCAGCCACTTAACCCTCCTTTGCACTATACCTCCTCACCAGTTATGGAAATAAAAAAAAGAATGGGTTACTGAACCTGAACATGTACAGTGTGTTCTCAATGACTGTAATACTTAATATTTATAACAGGTTTTCCCATAGACTTTTGATAATGACCCCCCCCCCCCCGTTTGCATACATTTGCGCAAATGTAAGTGGTGTTCTACAACATGGACCATAAGGAAATAGTGGAAATAGTTATGTTTAATTTGAGTTGTGAACTCAAAAGGTTGAAGGCATTACAATATATATATATATATATATATATATATATATATATATATATATATATATATATATATATATATACATTGAGAGAGAGAGCTAAACACACACATATTTATGTATAAATCTGTGACATGTATGTATATCTTTTCACTGTGCAGATACACACACACATATCTATACATACTCACATATATATTATATACCAACATACAAAAACAGACAACATATACACACTGATACATGTAAAACACACACACTGAACAGACACCTGACTGAAGGATTACTCCACTAGTATAAAAGTTAAAAGTCCTAAAATTCCTGTGGTATATGGATAGCAGTATGTGCAAGCCTCAGGTAACTGCCCATTGCTCTGTTATTGCTGGGTTAGAAATTATTGTTCAGCACCCCTCTAGTTTATTGAAGCATGGCATAGTTTCTGAAAGCACATGTTCTACAAAAATCGCCTTTCATGGTAGTGCCCGGTGTATGCAGGTCTAGTCTGTTGTCTGATGTCCTCACATTCCATGATATGCTCAGTGATACCAAAACAGCAATAATTTAAGACTTAGATAACAAAGCCACCAGCAATAAAGGCACCAGGCTATGAGCAATACGGGCCTGATCATATACACCATTAAAATTTTGTACTTACATTTGCCACAGTCACAAACTCTTATCATGCTTACCTGGGTCTCAGATAACATTTCCTTCAGTATTACGTGGCTACATTTGTGGCTCATAATCAGTTCTGTAGTCCCACAAGTGCCTCTCAACACTACAGGTTTCAGATTAATTTTCAAACTCAGAAACTGCACTGCAGCAGTAGAAATTAGCAAAATTCAGATACTCACTTATGCAGGCACGAGGGGAAATAGCACAGTCAAAGTGGCACAATGTGGCCCACCCAGTAGTGATTAAAGCACTCAAGCCTATAACTCCTTTTTTTGTGTACTTTCTGTTCATACCCAAAACCGCCTTAAGGGCATGGAGTTATTAATAAAAGTCTAGGATGTCCTGCAATGTAGAAATGACTCTTTGACATGTATTATTCATTTTTCATATTTATATTCATATTTTCAAAACTGAGAGACCTACATTTTAGTAAGGTGTAGGATGTGAAACACCAGTGTAGGAGACCAGGCAATTCACTGTCAATACTGGTTTATATCACACTATACTGGAAATATTGCTGGTTGTTTGTTAGAAATTATGGAAATAAGCACAAGTTCTATATGTACTTAATACTTCAAAAAACAAGTGACTTACAAACTGTTGTATGACATTAGGTAAAACCTTAGATGTTGTTGAAGAAATCTTTCATTGATATCTGCACAGTAGTTGCATGTCATGAAAAATTTCCAGTATTAATTAGTTTTCGAATTATGCAGTTAAGCATATGGTTACATATTTCTGTATATATCTCTATAAACATTCACATATACAGGAATTTCTTGTTGTCCTGTGAAAGTTTATGTCTGCTTAACAAAAATATTCTAACAATACATGTCTACATTGTATAGTTTTCAAGGGTCTATATTACGAAACTAAAAAACTGTCTTTCGGCTTTTCCCGGTTAGGGGTCGCCACAGCGGAACTCCAGTCCACTAATGATTGACAGTAGATTTTTCCATGCTGGCTTTCCAGGCCTAACGCACAACCTTCAACGAAGGAATGCCCATTCACACATGTCGACACACAGAAGACGGTCTAACTGAGAATCGAACATATAATGTCTAACTGTGAGGCGACAATGCTACCGCAGAACCATCACATTACGAAACTGAACTTCCAAAATATCGAACACCATAAGTTCGAACTTGGAAGATTGAATTCTAATAACATTGAAACTTCAAAACAGCAATTTTTTTCCCAGGGAATTTTTTTCCCAGGGAAAAAAATTGTTGTTCTGAAAAACACACACATAACACAATCACACCAAACACCTTCAAAACCTACACTAAACCTAACATACACCACTATCTATGCACTATCCTTAACCCAGCCCTAACCCTAAAGTCCGTCACTACCGCACACTTACCTGACCCACGCCCTAACCCTAAAGTCCGTCACTGCCGCACACTTACCTGACCTGCCCCCTAACTCTAAAGTCCGTCACTATCGCACACTTACCTGACCTGCACCCTAACCCTAAAGTCCATCACTATCACACACTTACCTGACCTGCGCCCTAACCCTAAAGTCCATCACTACCGCACACTTACCTGACCTGTGCCCTAACCCTAAAGTCCGTCAATATCACACACTTACCTCAACCGCCCTAACCCTAAAATCCGTCACTATTGCACACTTACCTGACCCACGGCCTAACCCTAAAGTCTGTTACTACCCATTCGTGCACTTACCTTGATCCAGTCCGAAAATGCCAAAGCCGCAGAAATGGCCAACCAAATTATTTCCCTGGGAAAGAATTTGGGTTTCCGTGGCTTCGACATTCTCACCTTTCAAACTACCAAGTTCGGCCTTCCAGTATTCGGCATTCTTCACGTTCGATTTTGCGAAAGGAACCCGTTTTCAAGGCATGAAAATTTTAGATAGTTTAGAAAAAAATATAATTTGGGGTTTGTGTGCATTACAATATACTGCAGTATTTATGGAAAAGACCATGAATGCACTATTATCACTGTAAAGAATACTTCCTACCAATAACATTGTTATTTGTACAATTTTAATTGTTTTTATTGTTCACAAAATAATTATAGTTATCTTATGCTTTTTAAGTTTATTTTTTAGAAAATGCTCTACAGTGCAAGATGTGTGTAGGCTGCTTGAGGTGTGATATTCCACACACCAGAGGTATTAGCACACAGTAGTCATGACTCTGGGCATCCAGACCTGAATAAATAGGCAATTCACTAGTAAGAATGCAACAGGTCACACAATGACCTGGCCACAGAGGGTCTCTTGACCACATAGGTGCATTGGCATACAGCATGTTTGCTGTAATGCACATTCACATATGCTATGATGCACCACTACAAGCTCAGCTGACTGCCCAGATAAGGGTTACACAGCAAAGTCCTTACTGTATTCATACTGCAAACAGAAAGCAAATGAGTGCATAGGACAGACAAACAGAAAAGAGGAAGAGCAAGCAGGGGAAAACGCATAATGGCAAGAGGAAAGGAAGAGGGGATGCAGGTGGAAGAGCAAGTGTATATTTTTTGAAAGATGGATGACCATTTGACTATACATTGAAGAAGGGTAGATGAGAAAGGCAGCACAGGAAAGGTGTAGGTAAGAAGGAAGGATGGAGGTTACAGGGATGGCAGCAGAGGCAGACAAACCAACACAAATGACAGACAAAGACTGACAGCAGAGGTGCTGAGACAAGTGAGGGTACTACAAAGGAGAATCAGACATAGAGAGGAGAAGATAATTAGTGATGAGGGGGACTGAACTAAAAACTGGGGCGTGAAAAGCAATACAAGGAAAGGGAACTTGATTGCTGGGGATAGGATGCAGTGGCAACTAACAGCTAGTCTATACACTGCCACAACCAATCAGATGCCAGTAACCTCTGTGACAGCCCTCATTGCTGACCCCAACCACAACTAACTTTTGGCCTGAAGTACTTGGTCAACTAAGGCTGTCATTAGACCTTCCTCCTCCTGTCAAGTGACCTGTGGGACTCCCTAGTGATGTCCACTATTAGGCAGCCTATAGCCCCCAAATGCAGAAACAACATCAAAAGGCACCAATAAGCCCTCCAGTTTGCCCCATAGGATGACCTTTGTCACCCATTAGGAAAGCAGGCATGGCGATTGCTAGGAACTCAGTAGGTGATGGTGAGGCAGATGCACAGCATAGTGGTCACTGCTGCACCTCATCCGCTGTCGTGGAGTGACAATGAGTAAACTATAAACATAAAGAGAAAGAGAAATATAATAACAAATGACAAATAAAAAATAAGAATACAGGACAAAAGAAAAAAAAAACAAAAGCAGGTAACAGTACTGTGTTCTACAATGTGTGTCTGTACAGGTCCCATAGGAATAAACTGCAACTAAGTTTGTAATGACAAATCGAAAGCAATATGGAGGACTGAGATAAATATGCTAAAGAACTATGTGTGCAGCAAGGGGCAAGATGACATGCCAACTAATCAGTCACTTGTGTGTAGGACTGTGGTACCAATCAATGTGAGTGCAAGAAGCAATGAAGCTGGGCAGAAACAATTCTCTGACTGTGGAGTGCCCAGCTATGATAATCTTAGCAGAAAGGTAGTGTTCATGGGCTACCAAATATTGATCTGTATTATCCCTGGTTGACCATGCATTGTATACCCCTCAACATTCCAAATGAAAAATGCATGGGACACCTAAACCCTACAGTAATACTGCACCCTGACATATTACAGACACCATGAAACATCATTCAACAGCCTAACACTTGCAGGGCCATGGTATACTATGTGTAACTGACACAGACATGTGTGGTTGAATGGATGGTGTAAGGCTAAGCAATGACAGATTGATACGGGTAGTATGCGGCAACATGGAGAATCAGTAGGGACATGACACTGAATAAGGCCGACCACACAAGTCCAAAGCAAAAAATGCATCCATGATGGAGGTGACACTTGCTATCAGTCCAGTCTGCATCATAGTGACACTGTTAGGAATAACTGGTGGTAGGAGGGACAGTGGAACAGGTTCACTTGTACAGACAAAGTATATGACACATATAAAGCAAAGCAATGCTGTAATAGTTGTGAAATTAATTAGCAGCACCTGCAAAAATGAACGGTGATGCAGATGACTATGAGATATGCAAGTATAAAGAATAGTTGTGTAAGAACTTATCATAACCATAGACATCCTTCTCTTCCATGTTGTAGTATTCATAACCTTGGGGAGTTGCTGCCTGCAGCACCGGACACCCGGCCAATATACCAAAGTCTTTCAGTCAGGGGTACGTATGATGTAGAACATAGGGGCCATAAACTGACGTTGACTATAACTGTGACATCTGCACATACCCAACTCAGAAACTGGCTGCCACAAAGAGAGAAAGAGGCCCCAGGAACAGTAGGAGAGAGCCCATGCTTCAGTATCCAAGGCACCCCCCAGCAGTGCCATGGAAATGGCCAGTCAAGAAGGAAATGAAGGTGGTGGTGGGTGGGAATGAATACTGCAACATGGAATAGAAGGACATCTATAGTTATGGTAAGTTCTTACACAACTATTCTATGTCCTTCTATTCTCATGTTGCAGCATTCATAACCTTAGGGAGAGTACCACAGCTCTCCTGGAAGATGCATGGGAGGTAGGAAGGGGACCAGAGTCAATGAGGCCCTGCAGGATAGACCTAGCATACTCTGCTCTAGCCCTGGAGATCAGATCCAATTTGTAATGTTTGGTAAAGATGTGCACAGAGGACCAAGTTGCAGCTTCTAGGATACAGGAGTATCAATTCCCTTGAAAAAGACTGCTGAAGAGGAAGCTGCTATAGTGGAATGGGCCTTGACAGTAGAAGTCAGTTGCTTTCCATGAAAGCAGTAGCAAAAGCTATTGCCTTAGAAATCCAAGAGGCAATGGTATGTTTAGACACTGCTTTGCCAAGGGCTCTAGGATGGAATAAGACAAAATGCTGATCAGACTGTCTAACAGATTTTGTCTTATCTAGGTAGAACCTTAGTTGCCTGTGAACATCCAGGGAATGCAAAGCCCTTTCCTTGGAGTTCTGTGGTTGCGGGTAAATCACAAGTAGATTAATGGTCTGGTTTAAGGAAGTTTCGTTGACTACTTTAGACATGAAAGAAGGGTTAGTTCTGAGACAAACCCTATCTTTATGAAAAATACATTAGGGAGGAGAGATCTCAGATTCCCTTCTAGCAGAAGTAAGAGCCAGTAATAAAACTGTTTTCCATGGGCAGAATTTAAGGGAGGAGTGGGCTAGCTCAGAAGGTGCCAATGTAAGCTATTACTGAAGAGTAGGTCAACCCCAATTGTAGTAACTCATACAGGGAGGAAAGAACCAGTGGAACAGAAACTTGAAAATGATCCTGTGGGTTCTTGAGGCACCACTGGGAGAATCTTTTCCACTTTGATAAGTAATTTTTCCTGGTACTTGGTTTCCTGGCCTCCTGCAGGACAGTGTGTATGTCCTCTGAGTACAGGTGCCTAAAGGGGATCAGAACTCTATCACCCACGTTGTCAGTTTGAGATTGAGTAGGTGGGGGTGAATCAAGGATCCATGTTTTGTGTGAGAAGGTTGAAGCGGTGATGTAACCTGTGGTGACTGCCCTAGGCCAGAAGGTTGAGAAGGGGAACCCAATGCTGTCTTGGCCAGAAGGGAGTCACCAGCAGGATTTTTGGTTTGTTCTTCTGTATTTTCTGGAGGACTTTGTGAATCAGAGGAAATGGAGGGAAGACATGAAGTAACATTCCCTCCCATGAAAAGGCATCCACTTTCCAAGCCTGTGGATGAAGGAGCCTTAAACAGAAGAGAGGCATATGTTTGTTCTGGAAGGAGGCAAACAGATCTGATTGAGGAATACCCCACCTTAAATTAGATCCAGAAATACCTCATTTGTAGAGCATCCATCCATGGGAGGGCAATAAGGTTCTGCTCAGGGCGTCTGCTATCCCATTTTCTTCTGATGGGATGTAGACGGCCTGCAACTAAATTTGATGATCTGCTGCCAGGGGCCAAATCTTTATTGCCAGACTGTAGAGGCAGTAAGACTTTGTTCCTCCTTCCATGTTTATGGATCACAGGACAGTCAAGTTGTCTGTGATGACATGTAGGGTGCCTGGCAGAAGGATCTGTTGAAAGGCCTGCATGGCCAAGGATAGGGTCTTTAGCTCTCTCAGGTTGATGTGGTCCTTCCTTTCCTGAACAGACCACTCCCCCTGAACTTTATGCTGGTTGTTGGCATGGTGAAGGACGGCTCCCCAACCTAAATCTGATGCGTCTGTGTACAGATGCTGTTTGGGTGAGGGGATGTGCAGTGGTACCCCTTGGTTCAGGGAAATGGTGGCAATCCACCTTGAGAGTTCCCTCTTTAACAATGGAAGAAGGGGTAGTTTTGTTTCCAAGGCATGAGAATGTTGGCTCCAAGAGTTTCTCAAGACCCACTGAAACGTCCTCACGTGAAGTTTGGCAAGAGAGATCATGGGAATCAAGGAAGCCATGTATCCTAGTATCCTGTGAAATTCCCTTGCTGTGATGGATGCTAGAGGCAGCAGGGAGTGGAAGAACTGAGAAAAAAACTCTATTTTCTGTGGAGAGACAAAGACTGACAGCAAGTCTGTCCTGATCCTGCACCCCAGGAAGGCAAGGTCTTGAGACTGAGTCATTTGAGACTTTAGGCCATTTAATGTGAAGCCTAGACTCTGTAGGAGTCATGTCCAAGTGTTGGGAGAGGATGAGTGGATCCTCGTGCAAAATAAGATCATCCAAGTAGGGATAAATTTGTATGCCCTGCAATCTGCAGTTTGCAATGGCTGGGGCTAGGCACTTTATGAAGACTATCGGCACTGTAGAGAGGCCAAAGGGTAAGGCAGAGAACTAAAAATGTGATGAACCCACTGAGAAAAGTAAATATCTTCTGTAAGGGGGAAAGATGGTGATATGTAGGTAAGCATCCTTCAGATCCAGGGAGACCATGAAGGTTTGCTGGGGTATGAGGGGAAAGAGCTGCTGTAAAGTTAGCATTTTGATGGTAGGCACTTTGAGGAAGAGATTGAGGTGGAATATGTTGAGAATGGATCTCCAAGGACCATCTTTTCTTGGGGCCAGAAACATCCTTGAATAAAATTCCTTGGGTAACTGATCCCCTGGTACTGGTTCTAGTACCCTGAGATAGAAGTTGGCTGAGGATAGGTGAGAGCAGTGGGAGCTGATTTTGAGAGGGTTGTGGTATCCACTGTAAGGAAGGGGTAGCCCACCACGTCATAAAGTATTCCCTCTTGATGATGGGAAGAACCCACTTGTCTGAGGTGATTTTCTGCCAGGAGGTTAGGGATAGTGTAAGATGTAGGGATGGGGGGGTGGAGCTAGTTAAGGGAGGAGAGTCACAGTGGAAGAGCTCTGCCTGTGTCTGGCTACCTCTGAAAGGAAGATGGAGTGGAGGTGGTTGAAGACCTCGTAGAAGATTGTTTTCTGGTATGTCTGCATCCCCTAGACTGAGTAGCAGAGGGGTGAGAGGACTGCCTCTTGACAAAGCTAGGTTTTTGAGGGTAATTTCTATGAAGTCTGGGAACAGGTGAGACTAGCAGATGTTTTAAATTTTGTAAGACTTTACCTTTTTCCTGTAGAGACTTAAGTAACTCTGCAGAGGCAGCTCCAAATAGAGATTCTTGTCCAAAGGTGCATCTAGCAACTTAGCCTGAACATCCAAAGGTAAAGGCTGATGTCTCAGCCATGAAATTCTTTGTAACACAGAACCAGAAGCAGTTGACTTAGAAGAAGCTTCTACAGCATCATAGCTGCATTTGATGGAGTGTCTGGTCACTTGAGAGGCCATGGACAGAAGGGTACTTACTTGAGTCTTAACAGGAGATTCTGGAACCTCTGACAGAAGAATACAGGCCTTGGTCAGGGAATCTAAGGCAAACTTTGCCATATGTGTCTGATAATTAACAGCCCTAATGGCCAAAGTGGAAGAAGTATAAACTTTCTTCCCCAATCTGTCCATAAATTTACTGTCTTTATCTGTAGGGAAAAGGGAAAAAGGAGGAAGTTGTCTATAGGACTTATCAGGTGACACTGCAATCACCGCAGGATCTGCTGGAGGATTTTTGAAAAGGTACCGCTCCTGAGCGAACACTTTATAAAATCTGGCTGTCCTCCTACAAGCAGGAGGCTGTGACTCTGGGCTTTGAGGTGCAGCAGAGAAAGCATCCTGGAAATGCAGGAAGACAGGGGAGAACTGCAGATGGCGAGGACTGCTCCATCTGCAAGAGCTCAAAGTATCTCTTTTTTGTCTCAGAGATGTCTGCTAGTTCCCATTTGAAATGTTGTCTGAGCAGGGATATGGTATCCGCAAAGGAAAAATCTTCTCCAGGGGAATCAGGGGTGAGACATTATTTTTCTTCTGGGGTAATAAAGTCTTTGGGCAAATCTAGTTGAGAGCAATAAGTTAAAGAATCATCTGAAGAGGAAGACTTCTCCTAAGAGAGTTCCTGAGGGGCAACGAGGCCTGCCTGTGGACTCTGGGCCTGAAGATCCTGAAAAGCCTTGAACAGAGTCTGGGAAAAGGTCTCCCAGGGAGGAGTAGGATCTTTTGAAGTGTGCTTCTGCTTCTGTTTCCTTGTTAAAGGAGAGTAGAGAGCAGAAATGGGTCTAGGAGTTGACTTTGTAGTGGTTGCCAAGACTGTAGTAGAAGCAGGGCTTTCCAAAACAATGAGCTGTGGTTTCCCCTCACCATCAGGGTCTGATGGTTGAAAAACCTTAGTGGACAAAATCTGGGTATTTGCAGAGTCGGCTTCTGATTCAGTTCCTGGTTGCTGCGCAGTACCCAGTGTCCGGAGTGATCCTGGGCTGATATTTTCCTCAAGGATAACACCAAAATGACTGAGGCACAGCTAAGGCATTAGGCCTAACTTTTCTGGCCTTCTTCCTAGGCGGCTCGTCGGAAGGGCCTACTCCACTTTCCATTCCTGATGCCAAATGTCGAAGGTGCTAGTTATCTAAATAAAGTTTTAAAGCCGCTAAATGGCTTCTTAGGGTGTTTGGAACAAAGGATTGACAGATCTTACAGGCCTTGTAATCGTGAGCCTCCCCCAGACAAAATAAACACTGCTCGTGTGTGTTCTTATAAGGGATTTGCCTACCACAAGCACACTTTCCCTTAGTAGAAGACATGTAT
Source organism: Protopterus annectens (assembly GCF_019279795.1). Taxonomy (NCBI): domain Eukaryota; kingdom Metazoa; phylum Chordata; order Ceratodontiformes; family Protopteridae; genus Protopterus; species Protopterus annectens. Next base: position 203,685,171 of record NC_056726.1, on the reverse strand, counting down.
GTCTGACAAAAAGCAAATAAGCAAAGAAATTCCCACAAGGGTACTTATCTCTGAGCGGACAGCTGGAGAATGATCATTGAAATCAGATGGACGATGTTGAGCGAATGCTGTAATTCTGAACTGGCGGACAGACATCTGCTTCTCACTGAGGCAGAAAAATTCTGAGTTGGGTACATGCAGACATCACAGTTATAGCCAACATCAGTTTATGGCCCCTGTGTTCTACATCATATGTACCCCTGATTGAAAGACTTTGGTATACTGGCCGGATGGCCGGTACTGCAGGCAGCAACTCCCTAAGGTTATGAATACTGCAACATGAGAATAGAAGGACATCACCAATTCCATGTATGTAACTCAGCAAGTAGACAGGCATGCATGCCTCCTTGAACATCAGCCTACTTTCTTCAACCTCCCCAGGTGCTGAAAACAGAGAAAAGTAAAAAATGTGGCCATGAAAGCCAATAACTGCATATAGCTATACAAGAACATCCACCTATGTATAATCAATTACTATGCACTCAAAGTTACTATACAACTCTGTCTCACTCTCCTCAACTTGAACTTCCAATTAATGGAGAAGGTCTGATGCTTGCAATGCTCATTACAGTCGGTGATACCTGTGATATCACTCATTGCCATGGCAATGCAATGCCAAGCATCAGTCTAGCTGGGAATCACCATAGGAGTTCTCCATCAGGCACTCATGGTGGTAATAATGCAGAAAGTGGAGAAATAGTTTTGTCTCCTTCCCACATCACACAGGAACCTTCCAAACTAAGTTCCTTCAGAGTCCATGACCACTTCAAAAGTTGATTCAAGAGAAAAATAGCAGAGGATATGTGTCAACTCCTGATGCACACACCACATGACAAACAGTGATGGGCAGCTTAGTGAGGCAATGTAGTGTAATGCACAGTTGAGTCAAAACGCAACAAGAAATATGTGTGAAGCGGGTACACTGTTTGCTGCTACACATGGTATTAAGCCTCTACATACTGGTTTAGGGTACAGTAGTTTGCAAAACTGCCAGCAATCATGAACTGCACTGACGTGGCACCATTTATGGACACAGAGCAGATAGTAAGAAAGTCTGAGGTTATATCAAACTCACAAATCTGGTCAGGCATGCGCAGACTACTCTGTAGGTGTGTGTACAAGCAGGCATGAATTTCATAACAGATTCTAAGACTGATAGTTAAAAACATACACCGCTGAGCAAAACAATGGAGGATTGCAGTCTCATTTAAATCACAAGTAGCTCCTAAATCCAATAGCCAAAGATGTAAATAATCCAAGTGCAGGCGAGGTATGTAAAAAGCAGGTTTATTGATAAAAGAGAGGTATGAGCTTCTTCAGACCTATACAACTAAGCTGTCTGTAAACATCAGTTTAAAAAGCCAAAAAAAAAACGGTTGGAGCAGGATTTGTTCAAACTAAAGCGCATGCAACCTGCTTTTTACATACCTCGCCTGCACTTGGATTATTTACATCTTTGGCTATTGGATTTAGGAGCTTGTTGTTCCGTTGAGCATTCACTCCACTGGTCCTCTTTATTCATTATAGATTCTAAGACTGGTTCACATTGTGGAAAATGATTCAGAGACATTTAATCTAAGCTGCCTCATTAGCCTAATGTTTATGCTATAGGCCTCAAAACAGCACCATATAAACAATGGCTGCCATTGCAGAGTCCATTGTGCTCAAATTTTCTCTTCTCTAGAATAGTGAGTGTTATCTGTAAGAAAATGATTACATAGGTCTACAACATAAAGAAATGTTCCAAATCTGCTGTGCTACACAGACTACTTGCAGGTGAAGAACGTGGAAAGATATTTGCAACATTTTTACCGTGGGGCTGTTCCTTCCCATCAACTTGCTGACTGGAGAATTGGGTGCACAGGGATGGCTAGGTTGCAACTGTAAATAAAAATGATTACAATGGTCTACAGAGTCAATAAGTGCATGTACATGTGCTATGCTGGGATTACACAGGCCAGTGGGGGGGGGGGGTTGACAATGTGTGTATATGTATATATATATATATATTTTTTTATTGTGGGGGGTGCTCCAAAGCAAATGGCTGACTGAAGGATTGGAAACAGAGGGAGGTTTGAAATAGTAAATGAGAAAAGGCAGGGCAAAGGTGCATGCATCAAGAGACCAACAGTTGTATGGCTGAGTAGCAGTATGAGATGGAGAATGTCCCTTGGTAGAGAGATGTTGGAATGTACATACTCTGCAACAGTGGTTCAGGTGTGATGCTTAGTGGACAGGGAGGGGTGGGGGAAGCACACATGATAACTGATACACAGGCAATGGGAGAGCATATGTGGCATATTAAAAAAAAAAAAATATCTGTTTTACTTTAGGGAAATATCAAGCTTTCTCCCACCCTTGTCACCCAAAGAGAAAGTGATACAGTCTAACTTACTTTTTCTTATTGCAGTATGCTGATAACAGGGTCCATGTGACAACACAATCTGTTGATACTGTAATCTGGCAAGCATGGATGTTCCATGTATTTGAGTCTGCTCGCTGAATGTAGGTGTATGTCCACATGTACAGTTATATATATGGTGTCAAAACAGTGGAGGCACCATGAGCAGTTCTCCCATGTGGATACTGATGTGATATTACATGCTTTCCATGAGCATAGCAGGCAGATTATGAGCACAGAAAAGACCAGCAGGGCCTGTCAGGAACATTGGATGTTAGTGCAGTTGGTGATTACAACAGATCAGCCAAAAAAGTTCATCAAATGGTCAATGATATGATTCTGAATGTCCATACAAAGGCCTAAAACACCACAGCACCACATGGGTTTTGAAGGATTAAGATCTCAAAATACTTGCAGAACAGAATCTGGAAAAGAAGAAAACACTACCTCTGTTGTCGCTTATATATTCCAACCTTAACCGAGTAATCTTTTTTTAATTTTTGTGTGTACTGAGAAAGGCTAGAAAATACAAATCCAGCCAAGTGGAAGAAATTATCACTGCTAAATAAAAAAATGGATAAAAACATGCTGCATCCCAATTGAAAATGCTGATTGATATGTTACAGAAAGTCTTTAATTAAATTAGTCAGAAAAGTAAGCTTACAAAAATTTCACCGTTCTACTTTACCCATAAAGGAGCACATACCATTTAGTTCTCACTTAATGAAATCTTAAAGTAATATGCCCTATAAGAGACACTAGTTAAAACAATTAAATATGCAAATAAATAATGAATAATGCATGCACGTACATGCACAAACTCACACACACACACACACACACACACACACACACACACACACACACACACACACACACACACACACACACACACACACTCATGCTCACAGATGTGTATATATGGATCTAGTCACCCCCCTCTCACCCCCTAAAGGGCCCATCTCAATACCAAAAGATTGCCAAATTCCGATAATCACGGCCACACAGGTAGAAACCACACTCTCCAAAGCTAAAAATACATCATCCATGGGACCAGATGACATCCCAGGCTGAGTACTACATGAACTACAAAATGAACTGGCACCTCACCTAAGTGTCATGTTTAATCATAGCCTCACCTCAAGCTTCGTGCCCACTGAGTGGCGCACAGCTACAGTTATCCCGCTCCAGAAGAGAGGATCCACCTTGGATCCCAGGAACTACCATCCCATCAGTCTGACAAGCCTGATCAGCAAAGGCATGGAACGCATTATCATGGAACTTATAAGCAAAGACATTGGCAACCTTCAAACACTGGACTCCACCCAGTTTGGGTTTGTGAAGGGCCGATCTTGTCTCCTGAATCTGATTGACTTCTTCGAATCAGTCTCCAGAGCTGTGGGCAAGGGTAAGGTGGTCCACACAGCCTATCTGGACCTTGCCAAGGCCTTCGACACCATCCCCCACTCTGGAATCATAGATAAACTTACTAAGCTGGGCACAAATCCCTATGTCACTCGATGGGTTGCCAACTGGCTTACTGACAGAACCCAGATTGTAAACGTAGCCGACTCCAAATCCAGCTCCAGACAAGTGACAAGTGGAGTACCTCAGGGTTTAGTCCTGGGACCACTCTTGTTTGGCATCTACTTCTCTGAAGTACAGGCCAACACTAAAGGACTCTGGCTAACAAAGTTTGCAGATGACTGCAAACTGGGAGCCATTATTGAATCCCCAAATGATGTGGATATTCTACAAAAGGGCCTTACAGAAACAGATGCCTGGTGCCAGAGCCATGGGCTCAAGCTTAATGCCAAGAAATGTATAGTTATCCCCTTTGGAAAAAAAAAACATGTACCCATGAATTACCACATAGGTGGCAGGACACTAAACATTGAAAGTGTGATGAGAGACTTAGGGACACAGGTGGACAGTGGTCTCACTTTCGATAACCACATCACCACAACAGTCAGGAAATCCTTCTATGTGGTACACCTCATCACTAAGGGCTTTTCATCCAGAAAAAAGGAGGTCATTGTCCCACTGTACTCATCCCTCATTAGACCCATTATAGAGCATAATGCCCCGTTTGGTATGTACCTCACAAGACATTTGCAACAGCTGGAAAGGCCACAGAAATACCACACTAAAAGAATCACAGGCCTAAAGCAGATGCTATATGCTGACTGTCTAAAAAACCTCCAGCTATACTCTGTGGCATATCGTCTACTCAGAGGCGATCTCTGCTCAACATAAAAGGCCATGTCAAACCCTGAGCTGTTGGACATGCTCCACTTAAAGAAATCCCAATCCCTCAGAGCCACACACTCCAGGGATCTAAACCTTGTCATCACAATGAACAAAACATGCTGGAGGGATAGGTTCCTGACCCAGAGACTCCCCATACTCTGGAATAGACTGCCCATACATGTCAAGCACAGTGCCTCATTGGCCCTCTTCAAAAGGAACCTTGATGATTGGATGAGAGATAGGAAATTCACCCTGGGGATCATGTCAGTTGCCCTGCTAGACAGGGGCCCAGAGAAGTAAATATTGTGGGAAGAAATATCCAGGGAATTGTTATGGCTAGGCTTGCATAGGCCCTAGGGCCGATAGCCTAGTACCAACCTGTGAACCTATGAACCTATTATACTATGGAGTACTCCATTTGTACCAAGTCATTGAAAACCTCTCACTGTATTTAAGTTATTTGTCTTTACTGACTGGGAAATCCCTACTGGGCAAAGCCCATTTTCACCACAGACCCGGGGAGAAAAGCTCCACCACAGTATATTTATACTGAAAAGTGAACTTCAGACAATTCTCAGAAAAAAAAAAACAGCCACATTTCTCAGAAACAAAAAATAATGACAAGACAGGTATATACAGTAAAGTATTTACATCAACAATTATAAGTCTGTACAGTCTTTGTAGCTCTAAACTCTTGCAGGAAGTAAATGGATTGATAATGTAGAAGGGAAAACTTTGTTGTAAAGAAGTTTGCGATTCTTACACTTCAGTAAAGAAAGTTTTGCAAGGAGTTCAATATATATACCACAGTAAGTTATCAAAATTATGTAGGAAGGGAGATTTTAGTATTGTACAGGTTTGTAAAGAGTTCAAGAGATATAATGAAGTAAGTTATAAAATGATGCAGGAGAGGAGGGCAGAGGGGATATTAGTAGTGTATACGAGGATAGTGGTAATAGCATATGACTGAGAGAGAATACTATAGTATTAGTTCTATTTAGGCAGTCTGTTTCAAATTGGTGTATCTAGAAGTTTATAACATAGATATACAGAGGGTGCATTACAGGAGTAGACAGGTGGATGGAGACAGTTAGAAAAAGAGAAAGCTAAGAAGTGTTGTTTAAGAGGGGGATGAAGAGGGGTATATTGATTCAAGTGCAGGAGGGAAAGTTGTTGGGGGTGTAAGGATTCAGGTGGATATATAAAAGCACACACACTTACAGGTGAAGTTGCATGAAGATATTACACACAGACCTCCCATTACCCATCTGTCAACATGCATGACATTTGACACTCAACAGCATGCAGTGCAGCTATTGTCAATCCCTGCTATCAACATTATACATGTGTGTGATGCATGGGTTGTGTTAGTAGGCAATGCCCCTTCCCCTGGAGCACACTACATCCGTGTACACAGTAATGCTGTGCACCTGTCTAGCACCCTGGCATGTACTGTGCACCATATCTCACAGGTGTGCACACCATTGCTGAATGCGTATAACTGTATCAGTCATGTCTGCTCTGCTGCTCACACCCCCTATGTGTTTGTCTGACACATACCTGGGATGATATGTGGACAGATGTCATTTGTGAATGCCTGATGTCTGATTTACAGATCTCAACATCAAAGGTGCATGTATGGCCAATATGATACAATTACACGACCTTCAAACCTTACCATGGCTATGAGGAGTGTACACACCCTTATTGATATGATACCCTCTTCCTTGATATGCCATGGGACCACATTACTGCATATGTTAACATTACATGAACCTGATATGTGACATATGACCTGTACAAGCAAATGCAATGTCAAACAAATGTGTCAGTTATGCAGATGCTGATTGAGATGTATACACTTTGTGGGTGCATATGTGTGCATGTCCTTATCATGATGGTTTGTTGTACCTACTGTTATGTGTACTACAGCAGTCACTATTCCTGGCAGGGGTATACTAGCATGGGCCATCTGCATTTGCCAGTATTTGGTCAGTCTGCCCTACACATGTCTCCCAACTCTGCATGATTGTAAGGTTAACTCATGTGCACATCCCTTGGAGGTCACACACTGCCATCACTATTGCTGTGGAGTCAGGGTTGTGTCTCCCACAGTTCCTGACCCTGACTGTGTGCAGATACAGCCATTCATAGCATCCTTTGGATCCCTGCTTCAGTGCACTTTTGTGTCATTATGACACCCCTCTCCACCCTCAGCCTTTTTGCAGGTGCTTGACAACTATGGCCTACACATGTGTCATTTTGCAGTGTCCCAAACACTGAACCAAGTCACACCCAAAACGAGCTAGGAAGTATGGCAGGTGCAAACAGCCAAAGCAATACTGTAGAGATCCAAAGAAATCCAGCACCACCAAGGACACAAACTTCAGATAAAAATTGTTTAATAAGTATATGTATCATATATATCAGACCGGTTTCGGCATATAGCCTTCATCAGTGACCTCAAACCTTCAAGGTCAAAATATCCAATCCAACCAGGAAAATGTGTGAGATGAGTCCAACTCAGCTACTGATACTGAAAATGTGTCCCAACACCAATAGCAAGCATAAAGTACTAAGTCACACCCAAAACGAGCTAGCAAGTATGGCAGGTGCAAATGGCCAAAGCAATACTGTAAAGATCCAAAGAAAGCCAGCACCACCAAGGACACAAACTTCAGATAAAAATTGTTTAATAAGTATATGTATTATATATATCAGACCGGTTTCGGCATATAGCCTTCATCAGTGATCTCAAACCTTCATGGTCAAAATATCCAAACCAACTAGGAAAATGTGCAAGATGAGTCCAACTCAGCTACTGATAGAGAAAATGTGCCCCAACACCAACAGCCAGCATAAAGTATTAAGTCACACCCAAAACGAGCTAGCAAGTACGGCAGGTGCAAACGGCCAAAGCAATACTATAGAGATCCAAAGAAAGCCAGCACCACCAAGGATGCAAACATCAGATAAAAATTGTTTAATAAGTACATGCATCATACATATCAGACCAGTTTCAGCATATAGCCTTCATCAGTGACCCTTCACTGATGAAGGCTATATGCTGAAACTGGCCTAACATATATGATACATACACTTATTAAGCAATTTCTATCTAACATTTGTGTCCTTGGTGGTGCTGGCTTTCTTTGGATCTCTACCCAAACACTGAACACCATGTCTACCAGCCTAGTCCCAGCTAATGAATGGCAAACATACAGGTGTACACTGGCACGTTACAGATGGAGATGATGGGCCTGAGGTGGGGTGAGGTGTTGGTTGTGCAGCACATGTATCTTACTTGATACTGTCTGTAGGTTTCCAATATGGTCTTGGTACACCAGTACATATTGCAATGCATGCCTTTTGGAGACCTTTCCTGTTATGCACATGCTACCTGTAGAGAGGCCTGGCTGATGTTTCCTGTAGTACAACTGTCCCATCTGATTATCCTAACCCATGGGCCACACGTATGCAGAGTCCAGGCAATTGCTGACATGGGTACTGCACAGCTAGTACTTGCTAGACATTCCTGCAACTCCCTCAGTGTTGTGGCATGTTACTAGGCAGCCTGCATGACCAGTTTGCTACATGTGACATCATCTGTCTTGGATGGCCATCTGTTTATTTTCTACATTAATCCTGTCCCATACATCCTTGCCACATACATGACTGTCTGCACTGTTTGCCATGGTATATGCTATGGTGAGGTACGGCTACATGTCCAACTCCTGGGTGCTACCTGTTGGGTATGGAGTCCACACCATGGCCTGTAAGATGTGTGCAAGCCACGGCTGCCTCTGTTGCAGGTAAGTGGGCACATTTTATGGCCAAACATCCTGGACAGCAGAACATTTCTTGGTGTGACACTGGGGATGTGTACTTGCTGGAAGGTCCATACTCATGAAGAATGCATGCTGTCAGTACCTCAAAAGCTGCTTCCAATAGATTTTATCTGGTGTGTATGCACACATATGCTTCCAGTGTTTGTGAAGGTATGTATTCCCCATATTTGCTGTCCTAACATAGGATTCCATATTCCACACTCATTGCTCATGTTAGGACCACATTGCAGATTGTAAGAGTTGTGGACTGCAGTATTGTGATATACCGTAGTGCAGATCTGTAACAGTTGCCATTATAATACTGGTATATACACTGTTGTAGCACTGTATAAGGGTGATGTTTCAGACATGTCCCTACTGTAGGCCATTTGTCCCACCATTATATTCATCTCTGTGTACACATTTTGCAATGACAGGATGTTATTTATATTGCAGGAGTCTGACATACCCTTCAGATGCACCATCATGGTGACCCCTGTGATGCAGTACAGTTAACAGCAACAATTTGTGAACATCTACAGCATGCATTATGGGTAGGTGTATAACATGTGTGCATGGAATATACCATGGCCATAACATGACTGGTGTATTGGCAATCCTGAACAAACACCATAGTCACCAGCTACAGGCTGCTGCCCTGGAGGTATACCAGAGGGGCCTACATAAGTGTGTGAGAGATGTGATGTCAGTAGCCACAGCTGTGGCACTGGTACAGGGTGGGTGCAGCATTACAGTACATCAACAGTACAAGCCCACAATGCTACAGATTACGCACATCTGTTTATTACTATGACGCAGCAACAGACTATATATATTTCTTCTCACATATGCATGATCCAACTGTACAGATGCAGATGGATACACAACAGTGGTCTGTTAATGTGCCCTGTGGCCTTACCTGCACACTCCACTGCCATTGTGTGGGTAGCATCCATCTCCACTATGCTCTCCGCCAGGTGTAGTGTTTGCAGGCGGCAGGTGTCCCGAGGCTGGCAAGGAGCTCCTCAACATGTGTCAGGGAACTGGATGGCATGACCCCCCCTGTTGCAAGCTGGTACCCCCTAACTGCAGCAGCATGCCAACGGGCATGGCAAAGTAGATCGGTGCATCAAAGTCAGACCTGCTCATAACTGTGGTTATGCAGGTTGACATCATTTACCCTGTGGACAAGATCGTTCCACTGGGCGGTCCGCTCCTTCAGATCATGGGCAGTTCGGCCAAACAACATGTGGTAGTGCTGCACCAGGTGTGAGATGATGAAATCATTCTCCTCTGCTGTATAAATGGGCAAGCATTCCCTTGACATATTGCCTGAAAGACAGAAAGTCATAAAGATGGAAACAGGTCTGAGCACCTCATACTGCAAGGTTACCATAGTTGTGAATACACACCTCTGTCTCTTCCCCACCATATCTGCAACAACAATCTGATCACACAACTCAACAGGTATGTCTACAGAAGACCTACTGTTGGGACATATATCGTATTGTACAACACTTTGTGCTATGTGTTTATAGTCATGTTCCCTGTGGGGACACTATCATTGGTGGCCTGTTATGGACAACGTCACCTGCATGCCACTGTAAGGACCACTATGGTTCCATACATGCATATGTCCTGTTTGCTATGTGACTGCTGCATATCTGTTGTTTTGTGTTAATGGGGATATCTATGCATGCTGTTAGACATGACCTGGGAATGTGTGGACTATTACTATCCACATATGTTCTATAATAGTGACACAATAGCATGTTTGGGGAACAGTTGCCAGCAGAACCAACTCTCCCACTTCATCTGGCCATATTACCTGGCACATCACATGTGGGACCCACCCTGCGGCCTCCTCATCTACTGGTCCTGCACTACCTTTAGGTGGAACCACCTCAGAGGATGGTGTTCACCCCCCTGAGCACACACAGACAGGATCCTGTCACTCAAAGTCAGGTCCAGGGTCTGATGCATAGGGAATTTCACAGAGACTTGTTGGATGTGCTACAGCACCTTGAGGCCCTCAGTACACACTCACAGGGTCCGCATGCTCCCCCTGCTCAGCCCCCAGCCCAGGAATCTTCAAGGCTGTGAAGCTGATGTTGTGACTGCCCATGGGTGGGGACCTTGGTCCCATTGTTTCCATATGGGGGCTCATGGGCTTCCACATCACAGACAACACTCCCCATCCAGGGTGTTTACCCACCACATGTCATATTCTGCCCCTGTATGCTGTCTTCTCTATCTTCCAACCCAAGCTACCTCTACAAATATACCTGCTACATTCCCCAAATTACCAATCCCACCTTCACAAACAAGGGCAATGTGTTCCCAACATGGGGTTCACACTTGACATAGCCATCCATTTTACACACACTTACTGCTGTATCTCTCTCACTCTCTATATATATATATATATATATATATATATATATATATATATATATATATATATATGTGTGTGTGTGTGTGTGTATTGATATGTGTGATGTTCCCGCACACATATCATGCAGCACTGTATTCAACAGTTGGGGACATGTATTTATATAAATATGTGTGTGTGTTTGCATATATGTAGACACACACACATATACAAATATATATATATGTATATATATATATATATATATATATATATATATATATATATATATATATATATATATATATATATATATATAGGTGTCTGTATATCTGTAGACATACATGTATATATAGGGTCTATATTAATACAATGAACATTCAAAATTTTGAGTGTTCTAATATGAATCGAAAATATAAAACATCGAAGATTCAGAACAGTGAATTTTTTCCTAGGGAAAAAATTTTCTGTTCCAAAACACATACACACAACACAAGCACACCAAACAAACAGCAATCCACACACATACACCTAAACTCTTACACCTAACCCTACACTAAACTATACATACACCACTAACTATCCACTTACCTTAACCCAAACCCTAAGCCTAAGGTCCGTCACTATCGCACAGTCACCTCACCCGCACCCTAACCCTAACTCACCTGCCCCACCCTAACCCTCACATCCACACAATCGCACACTTACCTGACCTGCGCCCTAACTTTAACTCACCTAACCCACACAAACTCTGATGTCCACACAATCGCACACTTATCTGAACCCAACCCGTAACTTTACACCACAGCGCTGAAAATAACGAAGCAACAGAAATGGACAACCAAATTCTTTCCTTAGGAAAAAAATTGATTTTGAACGTTTGGTGTTCTAATATAATAATATATTCTAATATAGACCCTAGATATATATATACATATATATATATATATATATGTAGGGTGCATTCAGACATCAGGTCCACACTCTCTAACTCTCCTTCTTGCACGTTAACATGACTGTTCTGTAAGGGATGGGCTCTGGAACCTACATGTCCATCATAACAGCATTACTTCCACCACCAGCTATTGGCCACACTAATATATATGTCTTGCATTACACAACACACACTATGATGGCTTACATCTTGTCAATCAGTGCTGATCTGCACAGTTGACAGGTATGGCCCACTGCCACAGGGACAGACACTATTGTCCATAGCAGTTGCTCAGCTGGACATCATTACAACAACACCTGATGCACTTATAAATCATTTCACATCATCTATCCCATTGTCAAGTACTACAACTGGCTGTTCAATATGCTGTGCACCCTATAAATATGTATCTTCCTATACATATCTATGTGTGTGTATGTGTATATGCATATATATATATATATATATATATATATATATATATATATATATATATATATATATATATATATATATATATATATGCATATATGTGTGTGTGTGCATATGTATCATTGTAATGTTTATTGCTTCCACATTGTACATTACCTATGTATCATTGGAATGTTTATTGCTTCCACATTGTACATTACCTATGGTAGCCAGAGTGTACTGCATGATATGTTATTGATACCATTCTGACATCATACAGGTGGGATGGATTACTGTTAAATTCTTGTGGCTATGTTGCATAGGGTCCTGGGTATAGGACTTGCAAGTGTTGGTATTGTGTTCCAAGGCAGATCTGTTAGGCTGTGGGGGAGGGAATGATATCAATAAGTACAAGAGGTACTTAGCTTGGGCCCACTCACCCCCATTAATGGTGCCTTTGGTCATATATGTATTTGTTGCGTTCTCTTTTATATCTATAAATATATACCTGTATATATATATATATATATATATATATATATATATAGTTATTTATATATATATATATATATATATATAGATATATATATATATATATCAACATTGGGAGGGGGCAAATCTGCCTATCACCAAATGGTCAACAGGTCATATGATCAAATGGCTTGCGACTCATCTCAGGTAGACCCATATATATATATATATATATATATATATATATATATATACATATATATACATATATATATATATATATATATATATATATATATATATATATATATATATATATATATATATATATATATATATATATATATATATATATATATATATATATATATATATATATATATATATATATACATATATACACACACACACACACACACACACACACACACACACACACACACACACACACACACACACACATCTACATGTATAAATACATTTTCTGTACTGCTGAATGACTGTGCAGGATGATGTTTGTGAAAACATCAAGGTTATGTATATCTGACATTGTTTAGTGGTAAATCACTTTGGGTATGGTGTGCAGGGTCCTGGGTTTGAAACTTGCAAAGGCTGATCATTTTGTTGCTTGGCAGAACAAGGGCCATTGGATACAGAGTGATTAAGGCACTTTTAAGCAGTTGTAAGATTTGTGCGGATTTGCACAACGGTAAGCAATGCTAACTTCTGGTTAAATATGTTTACAGTCAGTTAGCCTCTAGATTGGTTATCCTGTGTAGACATTGCTTACCCCTGTTCAAACAGGCTTAAACCTGCTTTCTGCTGCTTAAAAGTGCTTACCCCCATGCTACTTTCTTTAAAAGAAAAGAAAAATGGTTAATAGGAACGTGGGGAAAAAGGGGCACAAAGAGGGAAAGACAGTAGGGGAAAATAGCTAGGGATGTGCAGGACAGGTGTAGGGAAGGTCCATAGCTGCCCATTTCTTCTACAGCAACAGCTGTGCATATACACTGATTTGGAGGTAGATTTGGATACTCATACTCCTGAGAGAGGGGTGAGGACAACAATAATATGTTGTGAAGCCAAATATACCAGATTACATGTGTCCAGTGGACATGTGTGCGAAATGGACAGCTATGTATGGGGCAAGGTTTTTTTTTGGGGAACAGATTGCCCTTTTTTTAAAGGTGAGAGTAGGATGTTGGGGAGGGATAGGTATATTTGGGGAGGTAGGTTGGCTAGGATAACAGAGAAGACAGACAAGACAGCATATAGGGGCGGTATATGACATGTGGGGGGTAAACACCTTGGATGGGGAGGGGTGTCTGGAATTCAGAAACCCATGAGTCCACTAGTGGAAACAGTGGGACTGAGGTCCCCACCCATGGGCAGTCACCACTGCACCTTCACAGCCCCAAATGTGGTTTTGCTGGGGGCTGGGTAGGAGGGGTAGGCTGACCCTCTACATGCACCACGTAGCCCTCAAGCTGACATAGCAGATCTCCAAACTCCCTGAAGAGCTCGCTATGCATCAGACCCCGGACCTGATGATGGGTGACAATATCCTGTCCCTGCCCGCTCCCAGGGGGGGGCAAGCCCCATCCCCTGAGGCAGTTCCACCTAAAGGTGGTGACGGACAAGCAGACAAGGAGGTCCCGGGGTGGGCCCCAGATGTGCTGGTGCCCGGTGCCACAGCTAGATGAGGTGGGAGAAGTGGGTCCGCTGGGACCGGACTTCCCAAACGTGCTATAGTGTTTCAATTTTAAAACTTATGTGGGTTAGTAATAGTTAACACATTCCAGGATTAGGTATAACAGCATGCATAGATATTCCCATTAACCCAAAACACCAGATATGGAACAGTTTCATAGCAAACAGAACACATGCATATATGGAACCACAGTGGCCATTACAACAGCATGCGGGTACATTGATTGCAGCATGCCACCAATGTGGGAGTATTTCAACATAGCACATGCACAGAATGAAATTTCAATATTTATCAAACAATAGGACATTTGTCCCAACAGTAGATTTAATTGTACACATACTGATTGAGTTGTGTATTTAGTTTATTGTTGCAGATATGGTGGGGGGAGAGAAAGATGTCAATTAACTTGTATATCCCTGCAGTTCTCATTACTTTCTTAGTCAGTGCTGTGATCTGTACCTTACATGTATTATTACACTACCCTGTGGCCTTAGTTTGAACAGTGGCATGGTTGTAGACAATTATGTTCATGAACTGTTTTTTACCTGCACTATACACCTCTTACCTGGCATACCTGTGGAGGTATTGTTTGTTAACACTACCTGACTGTTTCTACACATATTCCCAGATTCCAGATTAATGTTATGCACATACCTCTCCATCTCTTATTGCACACACTCTAGGCATGTCTTGACAACAAGCAGGTGAAATGACTATTGCACTCATAAACCTTTGGTGAGTTTTTGCAATGACAGGTTTGTTTTCATATACATTTTCCAAATATTTATAGAACTGACAGTTATATGACATCAAATGCTGCCTAAATGTCAGAGATCATCACGCTAATATGCCAGGGGGACAGGGAAACAGGCAGCAGATATGGACCAATTATCTGGACATTCTGGACAGATCTGTACAGTTGAGATGTATGATTCTGCATACAGCTTACTACCTCTCCCAGGATTCGAACCATGGCTGTGTCTGCTAAAAGTAAAACAGTGTACATCACAGTTGAGTGTGCTAGATAAATATTGCTGTGTATCTTTTCTCTGATTTCTGTCTATAAGTCTCCCATGGTTGTACAATCTGACCTTGTAATTACAACACTCATACAGAGTTTCCTAGACATTTTTATTATGTAGCACTGTGTGGATGATGGTGATGAGTAATACCTTATTATTCAGAGATACTGCAACACTAACAATGCCATGCAGTACCAGACTAAACAGTACATGTCCAGGATTTCAATCTTTTATTTCTAGGCACAGTTTTCTTATCTGCCAGACCTGTGGGGAGAATGTTTGTTAACACTACCTGAACGTTGCCACACATATTACCAGATTCCACATTATTATTACGCACATACATCTCACTCTGTTACTGCACACACTCTGGTCACAGCTTCACAACATGGGGGGTGGAGATGGGACATACTTTGCTTATTACTCTCATAACACTTTGGTGAGTTGCTAGAGTGACAGGTTTGTTCTTATAGATATATTTTTGACAGTTATGATGTCTGACAATCAGTTGTATGTCATTATTTGCTGCCTAAACTTCTCGGATCATCCCACTGATTTACCAGGGGGACAGGGTGACAGCCAGGGGACTTACACCAATTATCTGGACTTTCTGACAATATCTGTACAGTTGTGGGGTATGATTCTGCATGCAGCTTACTACCACTCCCAGGATTCAAACCATGGCTTTGTGTGCTAAAAACACACCACTTCACGTCTCAGTTGAGTGTGCCATTTGGGTTATGTTGTCTATCTTTTCACTCTTTTCTAAGTCTCTCTCAGTTGTACAATATGACCTTGTGATTACAACAGTCATATACAAACATTCCTACACGTTTTATTTATGTAGCACAGTGTGGGTAATAGTGCTTAATACAACAGTACTATTAAGAGATTGCAACACTACATTACCATATGATACCAGAGTAAACACAAGCAGTCCAGGAGTTAGACCTTTACTGCCAGGCTGTTAACCTTTTATTTACATACAACCTATATGAGACTCTTCCTGCCATATTGTCTGGTTTATTCAGTACATGCCATACACAATACAGGTTTTATACTGGCAATTAACTTTCTACTACTTTTAGATTTATTTCTTATGACAGTACATGCAAGATTATTACTAACCTGCCTTGTGATGCAGCCTCTGCAGCTTAGAGGCACGGGCTTCCCGATTCACAGCCCGCTCATCTGCTGCTGTCAAAGACATAAGAGGAATATTTAGCCATACCTATCCATAATATACATGAGCTGGCAATTATTAAACAGGTAGTAGAATGATACTTACACAAGGCTGGGACATCACCCGTCTGCCTAGCTTCTTGGATCCACTGATCCAAGAGCTCCCTCTTCCTCTGTTTCAAGTCGGGCATAGTGATGCCTGACCTGCTCACCAGTTCGAGGGATGCCAGTGGAACTGGTGAGGTCACGGGCGAGACGGTCCCAGGCTTCTGCTTTATATTGGGAACCCTGGTACTGGCCCTGCAGCAGTCTCTGGTCATGGTCTTTAACAAGGAGTCCTGCAATTACTTTGGACGCCTGGATGCCCCAGCACTGCACCCAGAAGGGCGATCCTTTACCCACACTAGCCATAGTGCCTACAGGAGGAAGCTTCAACAGGTTATGAGATGTATTCCCACCTGTGGGGTTTAAATAGGGCCAATTTCCCACACTCTGCCATGATTGGATGGTTTTAAAAATGCTACACTACGGGCAAACCTGCTTACCTAAGGTTGGCATTGCTTAAAGGGGTATACCAATGGGCAGATTAATTTAGCTGGCCTACACATTGCTTACACCTAGCAAGCAAGGATGTGCAATGCTTTGCATTGCTTAATTTTAAATCTGCACACTATTTGCTGTTTGGCATTGATTTATCATTCATTACATGCTATATATTTGCTCAGATCCATGATTCATGTGTATGTATACTGTATGGGGTCCTTGTGTTTATTGGGGGATTTCAACACTTTATTACAATGACACCTCACATCTGGACATAATGCAGTACTCCAGTTCACATATTTATGTTATGCAGTAGGTTATACAACATAAAACTGTATATAGATTCCTTTCACATGTAAATTGTGATTTTGCTATAGTGAGGATCTGTTTGGGGATAACTCAGTCATATGTGCTGCTGTGATGACCTACTGGTTAACTACTCTGACTGTAGTGTATAGGGTCCTGTGTTCAAGGGCTGTTTACTTTGTTGCTGGGCATTTACAGCGGCTGTTGGATACAGCATGATTAAGGCACTTTTAAGCAGTTGTAAGTGGGTTTGCGTGGTGGTAAGCAATGCTAACTTCTAGTTAAATACACTTACAGGGAGTTAACTTCAATATTGCTTAACCTGCGTGCGCATTGCTTACCCCCACACAAATGGGCTTAAACCCACTTACTACTGCTTAAAACTGCTTACTCCCGCTTGCGCCCGCACCAATTTAGACAGAAGTTAAACATGCCTCTTGGGAAAGTGGTGGATTTGGACACTCAATGGATTTATCATTCATTACACATTATACCTTCATTTCGTATCCCTGATTGATGTGTACATATACTGTATGGGGAACTTGTGTTTATCTGTGGATTTTACCACATTATTACAATGACACCTCGCATCTGCATTTAATGCAGTAATCCAGTTCACAAATATATGTTATTTAGTAGGTTATACAGCAAAAAAAAAATGTTCATAAGGTGATTTCACATGGAAAATGGAATTTACTACAGTAAGAATTGAACTGGGAATGACTGCTTGCAAAGAAAACGCTCTGACCACTACAATATTGCAGTACTGCTTCAATTGCATCTATCTTGCTATTTTTCTTCTTGTGACATTTATGCTACAGTATGAGTAGCTACGTAATGGGCAAACGCACGCACCTATGGTTAAATTTAATCTGTTTGATAAAAATAAATTCTCTACTGCTATTTTCTCTTGGAAGGGACAGGTTTCACTTATTGCTGTGGATTCCTGCATGCATCTGCACATTTGGCAAACATCCTAGCAACCCCCCCATACCGCTCAACCTCTTCAGGCAAACTAGCTGCACAAAGCTTGACAAATTGTGGTACAACTATGGACATCTTTTCATTATTGCTCTTATAATCTTGGGACAGTTGCTTGGGTAACAGGATTTGTTTTAATATATGTTTTATGACGTATTTGAAATCGGACACTGAAATGTATGCATTATTTACCGACTTCAATCCTGAGATCATCCCAGTGATTTGCCAGGACAATTGGGGTGCTGTATGGGCATGACATGTGGACATTCTGTGATGATTTGTACATTTGGGAGGCATGCAGCCTCCTGTGAGCGTTCTCGCTCATTATAATTGTCTGGCAGCATTTTCTGAGTGCAGGGGCGTGTATATTGTGAGAGCTCTGCTCTCAGACACACACCCTGCACTTGTCTATGCTCCATGTCCATTTAGGAGCAGAAGCAGTGCGTCTTCATTACTATGCATGGTGCTCTGCCATGTTGCTATTCCTGCATGGAACCTTACTGAATCTCGGGATTGCAGTAGTTAATATGTAAGAAGTTAGGCTTTAATGAAACAGACATTACATAAAATGTAGAGACACACTTTATGAATACTTTGTTAAGGTACTTTTCTGATGTTACTTGAGTAAAATGTGTAATTATACTTAATTGCTATGAAATTGTTTTGGTTTTGATTTATTATATGTGCAACTATTAAATACCAGGGAAGAATGCATTTTTAATGTATTGCAGCTATGTTGTGAATGCTGGCACTGGCTGTTTTTAATGTTCTTGAGAGAAGCTGGAATTAAACAGTGCTGTCAGGTGCTTAACAAAGTTGTAGTTTTCCACAATGTGAACCGTAGTACATGGAATGCCATTATTATGCTCCAAAATCAAGGAAAATACAGTGTTTAACTGTCTTTCTGATGTCAGAAAAGTACTTAGCAAGCTATTGTTAAGCACCTCTAACAACTGTTGTTTCTACTCGAGCTAATGCATTAACACAGGTCAGCGGCTACTGCAGAAGATTGTAGGAATCCATTAAACTCTTTGTTCAGACTTTTTTATTTTCTTTTTTCTAGGGAAAAAAAAAGAAAATCTGAACAAAGAGTATAACAGTTTATAGATGTTTTTCTGCAGTGACCACAATAAATGTGTGTTACAGCTTTCAAGGAGCTACAGCAGTTCATTTTCTCTGCTTTTGTAGTGCATAGATACATACATTGTAACTATCTGATACTTGCCAGAAAATCCAGAATTATAACCTGAAATAACAGGGTGCCATGAAGTTCTGCCCGGCCCATTTAAATTTCAATTTTTTTGTAGTAACCAGACATTTCAGAAGAAACTTTAAATTTTCACCTCTTACTGTTCCACATTACCAGAGCTATGACTGCATTCATAAACCACATCATTGGTGTATTCACTGACAGACTATAAGAAGTAGAAAGAAAGGAGGGGCTGTGACTTGGCTGAATTATTGGAAAAAACAAAACAAAAAAATGTGAAACCATTTAATGAATCTGTCTGTGCTGGTACTCATGCACACAGGAAAGCAAAGGAAATTCCTTTCTTTCTTTTTTACTTGAAAATTAAAAAAAAAATAGCCAACTAGTTTTCTGTACATTGTATGCAGGCCAAACCTGTTTTAATTGTTAGCATTGATACAGCATGACTTTAAAGTGAGTGTTATTTGGCAATGTTATGGCAGACTTCAAGATGCTTATGATTATAAGCACATGCACTTTTTAATGTCACAGCTCCAAATAGTAAGTGAAAAAATAACATGATTTATAAAAAGTAAGAAAATATTTTATCCCAATGCACATTTTATGCCATCTTTCAGTTCCTTATATACTTACACTAGACTTTATAAATAACTAATTAGTGTTTTCTTATTCAAATATTAACTGCTTTTTTTCTGTCTAAATATAATAATTATAAATTAATATGGCTATTCATAAAACATAAACAGCCTGCCAAGTAATGTAAAATATACCTCTGAACAGCCACACTGTCTCTACATCTTTAAAAGTAGGCTCCCAACACAGATTTGAGGACTAATAATAGAAGTCCTAAAACTAAATTGTAAAGTTTTTTAAAGCTATGTTTGCAAGTGGACTGCACCTTCCTACATCCTTCATGTAAAGGGCTTTGCCCTGTACAGCCCAGCTTCAAAGTACACCAACTCTGAAGTCACTGTACCTCAGAGATGAGGCAAAAAAATGACACTGATTCTTAATATTAGGATTCAGATTTTCAGGCATTCATATGATGACATCCATCTGTAAGAGTTACACATCTCTGTAATATTAATAGTAATAATAATAATAATAATAATAATAATAATAATGACACACTGCAACCACAATGTACTACATGTAAATATAATATAGCAATATAACATACTTGTCAATCTAACAAGTTAACCAACTGGATTTTTTTTACTTTAAAATGTACTTATTTTCTGATTTCCATTTCAGTATTGCATGAAAGCCAGAGCCTGTCTGCAAGGCAGAGAAAGATATTCTGGATGTGGCACATGCCCATTGCAGTATACACACACACACAGGAACACAAACACACACACACACACACACACACACACACACACACACACACACACACACACAAGCAGCAACTTTTCATCTAAAGTGTACTGTTTACCTGTACTGCAGCATTACTGTTTACTGTTAGTAAGTAAATGTTAACTCACACAGGTTATTCTAGCTGAACAAGTGACACAGGTGCAGAACACCTGCTGGTATTTCAAGTGACTTAGGTTTAAAAAGGGGTGTGTGCCAATGGGCTGGGTAAAGGGGTACAAGACTCACTAATGCAAGGTGGAGCAACCTCGTTAAAAGGGAAGATGGTGGGAAGCACACCCATGAAACCCAAGATGTTGCCTGAGCAGCCAAGTGCTCCAGATTGTGTGGAATGCTCTGCATTTGTAATCGATTAAGTCCACTGTTCCACAATGAGCAGCAGTTGCTCTGCTTTGTAACTTTAGGGATCTTGCAATGAAGAACAGAGTCTGCTGGGCTTGGTTCCTGCTTTTTATACGTAAGTGTATTGTTATTCTGAGGCTGTACTTTGCTGGACACAATAGACTGCTTAGCTGACCTAGTTGGACATAATTCAATACATGTTCTCGATGCACTGCTAGATCCCCCCTGGGTGTTTGAATACCTGCTCTGAAGGTGCCAGTAACAGTCTTTAGAGTGCACTTTCATTTAAATAAGATTTGCTTTTATAGGAAATCATAGTTACTCAAATAGAAGTTTAGGGGCTAAGATCTCCAGACTTGTAATTTTCCTTCTGATTTTTTTAACATAAGTTGTGTATTTGTTTATATATAGACCCACATAGAAACAGCAATTAGGACATTGCCAGTATGATGCCAGGATTTTGACAGGTTCACCCTGGTGCAATAAAAGTGTCAAGATAAAATGGAGTAAACCAGGGACAAAGTTAATAAAGGGCATTTATCAAACGTCTTGTGGCTGTTTCCCAACATACCATCAATTCAGGTAAATAAGGCAGTGCAATTACGTTTACTTGTAAGGCAGTCATCTCTGAGGACCACATTATGGACAGAGGTGCAGGGATGAGGGCAGGGAGAGATGCACTCTTGGAGAGAAGAGAAAAAAGAAATGTTACTTTGTAGTCATGGTGGGAACTGTGACTTTAGACAGACTTGAATGTTAAAGTAATGAACAGAGGTAGGAACCTAGGGTTTAGCTAGCCATACTTAGTGTACTCAAGTGAGTGCATTCTTTGTGAGCATATTGTAGAAATGTTACAGGTGCAACAACACAGAATGCTTAGAACATTTTAAACTAGGGTCTAATAAATAGTGCTGTCCAAAACATGCCTACATATTAGGAATGTGTTTTGTAAAACTAGACTTTTTTGGCTATAATTGGCAACAGTTGAAAACAACAAGTCATTTTCTGAAGAATGTATGGGCAGCAATTTAAGGACAGTACATTATCAATGGGGTAACATTGACTGATTGAAAAGCAGAAGACATCTAAGAGGCATAGTACATTCAATGTTTAGGAGGAAAGGTTTGTAGTGACATCAAATGTGTGACAAAAGGGTAAGATGACAGATTTGGGGGTCATGATTTAGCTTGGGAATGGAGTACTTTTCCGAAAAAGCAGAGCTTTTATTTGAAGAAATCAAGAAGTTCCCAGGAGGGTTGGTCAAATGGAAGAATTGATTGGGAGTTAACATAGTGAGGGAGAAGATGCAGGTATTTTTGGGTCCGGCATGTGGGTGAATCATAACTTGGAAGAATAGGAGAAAAGCCAAGTGGAAAGAATTTGTTTATGACCAACATGAATAAAGGTACTAGGGGTAAGCAGCTGTCTAGCTAACTTGACTGATACAAAATGTAGTATCTTTGCTTATGAAGGTAAAAGTATCTTCCCCAGGTTGTGTACATCATAATTAATGGAAACAGGTCACTGCTGTCTGAACCACACTGTCTGTATATTGCATTTTATCAATGGTTTCTGCTGACTTTGTTTTATTTGATGTGTGTCCTATTCAGTTTAAAAAATATACAATATTCACTTAGCACTTCTGGCAGAAAGCCCACTTCAACCAGGTCCCATGGAACCGGTGCGTTTCCACGCAGTGTGAAAATAGGGTGCTCCGCATTTTGACTGTTCATCACACATTGCTAGGGTCTGTGTTCCACATTGGCCTCTTAAGAGGTTGAGACCTATGGACGTTGCTTACATACAACAATCACTGATGCATGCTGACAGGATATCCTGCTGTGCATGGGTATGCATCCATGCTGATGGCTACAGTATCTCCAAGAAACATAAATCTCTTTCTCAAGTTGCAGACTTTATAATTCCATTGATTCTTCTGATGCAAAAACTTTGCAAAGACTTTGAAAGCAACATTTTAAGGTATTTGTGAAAGTGGGAGGCCTAATGCTATTTATTAAATAAACTGTATGCTAATTAGGTGTCAAAATTTTGGACTGAATGTACCAAATTTTCAAGAGTCTTTAATTTTCCATCTTTTGCAATTTGAGAGGTATGTATGGAATGGGTAACACGTACAGCTACTTGCAGTACTAAGAATTTTGATAATTTCTTCCTGATCATAAGCCATCCTCTTATATATGCTCGGGCATGCATGTCAAGATTTTGCTATTGAGCTTTTCTTATGAGGTGAATTTCTTAACATGCACGTCTGGACACATAACCCGAACGCTCCTTCATGAACCGCACTATTGCGCACCTCTTTGGCGTGAGAAGTGTGCATAACAAGTTTTTTTTTTTTCCCTATTGGTAATCAGGTCACTGCGCTTCAGGCACTAGAATGCTTTCTCACGGTTGTGGATCGCACGTATTATGCAAAGCAAGAAGTAGAGTAATACATATATGGCTGTAGCTACTTTTTGGGAACAAATTATCTTTTGTGAAAAATAAGTGGCTGCCTTCTTTCCCACTCACAATATAGACGACATTAAATAATAGTCATTGTTAAAGTGCGTACTAACAGTAAAATTGCAAGCTCTAGGAAGAGTTACGCAGCAGATACAGCGCTGCAGTGCCTGTCGGAGGCTCTTCAATCCCTTTATATACTCCATCATCCCACCTCACGTTTCCGGACATGTTTACTTTGGGAAGCGTGACTATGGCCGGGACTGAAACAGTGTGCCGTTTTCGACAGGTCAGTTTTTCTGTCCGTCATAGGCAAAGCGTGCTTTTGTCAGCGCTAAACGCAGTGTGGAGAAGCTAGGTGTATGACATGAGAAATGTTTTCCAGTGAGGAAAAAGTTAACTCATAGGATGCTGATCTGGTCTGCTTCCAGTTACAGCAGGAAGGAATGGTAAGGGCTTCTCGGTAGTTCGTGGCTGGTTTCTCCTTTCAGGTACTCCGCAACTAATGAGGATGTGTGGTGTGTGACAGCACCTGTGCCATTTATGCTGTTGTACACGGGCAGCCTTCAACTGCCTCCAACTCGGTGTATGCCAAAAAGTCAGCAGGACACTTAGAAGTCGGAGGTAGGTTGTTGCCGACGGACATTCGACAGATTAGGAAAATGATGATGGCCCAGGGGCAGGTAATCCGACACGAGCGGGCAAGAAGGCACTTTTTGTGGGATCCTGCTTTTAGTGTGCGTGTGTGTGGTGGTAGTAGTATTACGTTTCTGCAGGGCTAGTAGCAGAAATATAAAATTGTGCTGGTAGTGCAGTCGGCGGTGGGGCACGGTGCGACTCAAAGTCCGAAGTTTGGGCAAACCTCATTCCCAGTGCAGAAGTCATCCTTTGAGGTTGGGGACTTCTCGTCGCCCTCACCGGTGAAGGGAAAACTCTGTTCAATGCTGTTGTACAAATAGTGATAAAGGTGAACAGAGGCACTGCGGTTTAACAAGTTGCTGACTTTGGACAAATGCAGAAACTCAGTTAAACTAAGTCTGCCGTACACCACCGACAAAGGGTATCAGTTTCACGTCTTACAAGGACAAATGTAAATTCAAAGGCACGATTTAAAGATCTTCCGAATATCAGTCTGAATCTGACAAAAAAAATGCCTAATATGCAAATAAATAAAAATCAAATAAAGTTACACATGTTGCATTAGTAGTAAACCTCTATTCCTGAAGTGGTCACTTATGTTGTTCTTCATAGTGGAGGTAGCTTGAGCACTATTCGCCGCCTTCTTTCCGGTGATACTGTGAGTGTCTAAACCGAATAAGCGAGCAACTCCTGCCGTCCTGGAGTCCCACAGCGAGCCACAAGTAATTCTGGCAAACGCCAATGCAACTACTGCGCAGCCTGAAAAGGCGTGCTCTACAGGCAGTGACTCATAGCCGGAACCCCCTCATATATAAGGCTACTGGGATCACTGAAGAGCAGACCTGCAAAAGCTCCAGAGACTGAGCCTGCATGAGCTTTTGGACTTATAGAGTAGGCTACTGTAAGTAACGAAGGCACCAGAACTGCGCATTAACCAGCCTTGCAGAGCATGCGCAATAAGGCTTCATTTTTGCAAGAGATTATTATTCTAGAAGAAAAGTTGGCACTACATAAATCATTAGAAATCCAGGTCGTTTCAGGAATCTGTACAACAGGTGTTTGGACGCGACCATGCTATTTTAAGGAAAGGAAGCCTTGCAAGTTAGCTCTCTAGAGGGACCACCATCTGCTCTGACCAGCGCAGATCTCGGCGAATAAGAGGGATTAGGTTATTGGAAAGTGGAACGCAATCCAGATAGCTTTTGCAAATTGAAGATAAAACCGGAATTACCATGGCCCACGATGAAGCCATTAGTAACGGTGGGGATTGCGTTGATAGAGAAAGCAGTAATTTCAGCGTGTTGAACTGGGAGCAAGTGCAGCGGCTAGATAGTATATTAAACGAAACCATCCCAATTCACGGCAGATGGAACTTCCCTACTCTGGAACTGAAGCCCAAGCAGATAGTGAAGGTGGTGAGGAGCAGACTGGAAGAAAGAAACATCAACGTTCGAGATGTCCGGCTCAATGGTTCTGCGGCCAGCCACGTCCTGCACGAGGACAGCGGCTTGGGCTATAAGGACCTTGACTTGATCTTCTGTGCAGAACTTAAAAGAGAAGCCGAATTTCAAACGGTCAAGGATGTGGTATTGGACTGTCTTTTGGATTTTCTGCCGGAAGGCGTTAACAAGGAAAAAATCACACCTCTGACTCTGAAGGTAAAAAACAAATATTTCGATTATTGCGCGGCACGCTTTAAGGGATAGTGGTAGAAGTAGTAAAGGAAAGTAGTGGATATGGAGTAGGACTGAATGTTTTTTGTTTAACTTAAACACATGCAGCTACACAACCAAACGAAAGATACTGTTGTGTTACAGTTTGACTGGAGGTCCCTTGGAGCTGATACCCCCCCCCCCAAAAAAAAATTTTGTACAAACTCGCTGGCCAGTGTAACACTCTAATGTTAAGTGTTTGCAACTTTCTTGTGTTGGCTTTTTTAGATGGTTGTTTTGTTCAGAATATTTTTTTGTATGGAAAACTCGTTAATCAAACACCTAGTGGTAAGAGTAGTCCAATATTATATGCACCACCAGGACCAGTCGTTACATGGACTGTGCATTCTGTCCTTGTGGTGCTGATGTTAGTGTCTTGCAAAGGTTGGGCATTTCATTTTGTTTGGGGGTTATACCTTCGAGGGATTTGTGCAACAATAACAACATTACACAAGTTTCCTCTTATGCTTAGTATTCTGGTAAATGTTTTAGACTGTGTTTTACACAATCAGCCTACTTTTGTTTCCATACTGTTTGGATTTATTCTTCACATTACTGAGGTGTTATCTAACGTTAATCCCTTGTTCGAGTTCCACTAAATCAGGCAGCATAATACAATATGGAAAGGCGTAATGAAACGCATAATGTAAGTGTTAAGTGCTATATTAAATATGTCAGAATCTCGTGATTGCCCTAACAAACTTAACATATTTTTTCTTCATGCACAGTCTTTCGTTATGATAAGCACATTTAAGAAAAGACATAACCCTGAAATTAGAAATGTTGCAAAGTTGTTGGCAAGGAACCTGAAGTTTGTATATTTTAATTTACATTGTATGCATGTTCATTTGCAGGATGCGTATGTACAGAAAATGGTGAAGGTATGCAACGACTCTGATCGATGGAGCCTCATCTCATTATCCAATAATAGTGGGAAAAACGTGGAACTGAAATTTGTGGATTCCTTGAGGAGGCAGTTTGAATTCAGCGTAGACTCCTTCCAGATCAAACTAGATTCACTTTTACTTTTTTATGAATGCTCTGAGCACCCGATGACTGAGACATTCCATCCAACTATAATTGGTGAGAGCGTGTATGGTGATTTCCAGGAAGCTTTTGACCATCTTTGCAACAAAGTGATTGCCACTCGAAATCCAGAGGAAATCAGAGGAGGTGGGCTACTTAAATATTGCAATCTCTTGGTTAGAGACTTCAAGGCTGCCTCTGAAACAGAAATTAAATCACTTCAAAGGTACATGTGCTCCAGGTTTTTCATAGATTTTTCTGACATATCTGAGCAGCAGAAAAAGTTGGAGTCTTACCTGCAAAATCATTTTGTGGGACTGGAGGACCGTAAACACGATTACCTTAAGACCCTGTATGATGTGGTGAATGAAAGCACAGTTTGTCTGATGGGACATGAGAGGAGACAGACCCTAAACCTTATCACCATGCTAGCAATCCGTGTTCTGGCTGAGCAGAATGCACTTCCTAGTGTCACTAATGTCACCTGTTACTACCAGCCAGCCCCATATGTTGCAGATGCAAACTTTAGCAATTATTATATTGCCCAGGTTCAGCCAGTGTTCACATGCCAACAGCACACATACTCAACATGGCTACCTTGCAATTAATGATGGCATTTGCTGCTTCTTAAGGAATTTAATGTTATGCAGTATATAGAAAGAGGGATGACCCACTCAGAAATAAAAATTGGGTATGTATTATGTGCAGTTGATGATCTGCTCTATACTCTAAGCTTGTTAAAACTGTGTCGGTTTTACAATACCTGAGAGTAAGATCTAAAGAAATGTATCAAAATTTGAATTCAGCCCAGTGCATAGAGGCCTTTCAGTGGAGGTGCAAGGCTTCCCCAGAAGCAAATGTTGGAGACATTTTGAAATTGTGGGCTGCTGTATGTGCTCCCACAAACTCAGTGTGGAGAAGCTTAGAAAGTCAAATAGTCAGTAAGATAAATCTGGGAAGGGGGAGCTTCTAAAATAGGCATATAGCTTGCAGTGCACTGTTTCTCAAGATTCAATGTAGGATAAATGCATATGAGTTGAGATAAATATTACAAGCTGTCAAGGCACTATTTTGAGGCTCCCAGGTGCTAGTTATGGGTTGATCAAATAGAACAATGCACAGGTTGCTTGTTTGAAGTCGAGTGTTTTTGAGAGAATGTAGAAGTCCTAATATAGGTCTAATATTGTATAGTATTTGATGTAAGAGCAACTGATATTTTCCAGTTGAATGAAATTTCACATTTTTGAATGTGAAAGTGCAAGAAAAAAAGCTTTCTCAAATAACCAAGTGCGGTGAAGGACCAAAGAGTTCACAGTTAAAATGCCCACATTTAAAACTATGAAATAATAAGTAACATGGACAATAAAACTACTATATTTTCTACATATATATTTCTTAAGTGCCTGTTTACTTTAGAATATTGTAAAATGTAAAAATTATGTATTTGTGGATTCATTCCAACTGAGCTTCATCAGGGACACATCTCAAAAGTTAAAGCTTGTGAAAACATAACTGAAGAAACCTGATATATTTCAATTGAAATTACTGTGTAAACATTTACTGTTTTGCAGGTATTACAGTTATGTGATAACAGCATCTTGATAAATCTAAATAAGGTGCTTTTGTTGCTTAATGTGCAAGAGAATGCCACAGAGGTAATGTGCAGAAAATGTTTCTAGGAAACTGATTGTGAGGGGACTGGATTGTAGTTCTTTACATTTGAACCACCGTCTTCTGATGCAGAAAATGTGTGCAAAGTTTTATCCTGTTGGGAGTTCTAATGCACTCGTTAGGCAACCATATTCTGTACTTGTGGTAGGTATGTACTACAGTAAAATGTGAAGACTGGAGATATGGTCCTGTAAAGTTATAAGCTGAGTCCACGTGGTCTGCTTTTTTCCTAGCATGACCATGCATAATATATTCCCTTTTGTTTAAAACTAATATTGGTGAATGGGCAGACAAAAGTGTTACTGCACATTGATTTGCACAGTCCACATAAAATATTACAGTTTTACTAGATTGGATTGGGTGCATCTGTAAGGCAAACAAGTAACATTCATTTCACAAGGTGCACCACATTTAACACCAACTACTGCATGGTGTTTGAAGTTTGCTGGATGTCTATTTTTATGCTTTATAGATCTGGACAAGTATGATAACCTTTTATTGTAGTATGTACCCACTGTGTTGTTGGATCAATGCCTGTATGTACTTTGGCAAACTCACACTGAATACACTGTGTTGTACAGAAACAGATCATATTACAAGTCATGAATTAAAATGACTTTTCTGCTGGAAGCCGATTTAAACTGGTAAAGTAAGTACTGGCAAATATCATTTGTAAAGCAATATATGTAAGGATGAAATAATTGTTTTGGCCACATTATTGTGATTTTAAAAACAGACGGTGGGCATCATATAGTAGTAGTAGTATATTTACCAGTTTTTTACTACCTTGGCTATGAAATTACATTTTGCAGTACTTCAGTATGTTTACTGTAGCACCTTTCCTGTGAGTGGTATGGAAACTGTTAAAGCATTTGCACTACGGCACACCATTTACTTGATAACCCTGCCTTACACATGTATAGTCTCTGGCAGATTTCCCCTGTTGTATATTTGTTGAAACTGTTTCATGGAAGGAATACAATTCTCATAGTGCATTCTTTCAGAATGCAGCACTGAACATGTGTACATATTAAAATTTAAGAGGGCTGAGAGCTTGGACAGCTGCTGTGCAAGGCTTGGGTGGAAGTACATTGAGTACGCTGGTGAAATAGGATCAGCTGGTGATGTGGTACATTCCTTTTAACCACAACTGCTGCTATTCTAGAGAGTCATCCTCCAAAAGAAAAGTCTACAAGCCAAAGATTGTCACAGCCAAAAGAAATGGGTATCTTGTAGTAAGGTGTTGTTTTTCTTTAGGGATTTTCCCCTACTTCCTTAATTCCATTTTCATGCCTTTCATATTTTCTTAAAGTATTGTATTTGGTGACTTATAGCAGAATGATTAGGTAGAAGCTTGCATTTGCATGTCAAGGCTTCAAGCTGATTTAATGCTGTTTTGCTGTAAAATAGCAAGTCTGACGAAAAGTACATGGCATGAAAGCACAGTCGCAGAAAAGTATACACACAGATGTGAACATACTCACACACTCATAGACATACACTCGCTCACCATTTTAGCACAGGTGAAATAAGAGAATGGCAAAAAATCCTGTCAACCTTTCAGAAAACTACATCATTAGACTATTAAATTTGTGTTACTTTATTAGTTTGCTGGGGGAAAGTAAAAGAGAAGCAGCAATTATTATTTGTAAATAAAATCTTGATTTTTTTTTTCATGGTGTGTCCTTCTGCCCTTTTTTCCTGAGGTGTGATTATTGTTGCTTAATGCAGCCCTTAATGATATAAACAGACTGCAAATCCCCTTGGGTGAATTATAGGCTTAGCTTACCTACAGAGGGAGAGCTGTCTGAAGGACATTGTTCCGAAAGCAGACAATCATCCATTATGGACAGCTGCACAGCACATTTCTGTTTAATTTCAAACCTGTCAGCCATGTGCAGTACTAATTTGCACACATACAGTAGTTCATAAAATGCAGTGAGATATAATTATCAGACATTTCAGTGCTGTGATTACAGCAGAAAAGCACCAGATGGCACTAGTGAATCAGGTGCACATTAAAACATCCCATACCCTATGAAGCACATCATATAAGCTTTCAGACTGAAACTATCAGTGATAACAGTTATTTTCATTCTGGTTGTTTGACCTCCAGACTTCAGGCCAAAATATATGGGAAACCAAACTCCATAATGTAGTTTAAAGCAAGTTCTGTAAATGTCTTCTGATGTGCACTATAAAGAATATGTATGTTTTTTTTTTCATATGCATATTTTTAAATAGTTGAAGAAATTATGCCTGAGAGTCAAATTGACATTGTACCTTTTCATACAGTTCTGTTTGGTTTTGCAGGAAACTTCCTTAAAAATGTACCTTTGGTTTGTTTGTTTGTTGCAGTAATTCTTGGTAGCAAATTAAAGTAGTCATGCCGTTTGAGTTCTCAGACAACTGGGCACATGTGCTACATATTACTGCAGTATGAAGACAGCTCTGTGTGGTTTCTTGTTCCTCTCAGTATCACATAAACACTGCCTTCTCTGATGGCATCCTGTTGAAGCAGTCTGTTCCTTGGATTGCTTTGGTGGAATTTACTGACTAAAAGCTCTGTCAGAAGAAACAAAGAGTTGATGGAACACATATATTAAAGACTTTAGTGTCTGCATCAGTGCTAAAGGGAGCAGATTGTGAATTGTGTTTACACCATCCAATATTTGGAATTTTTTGTAAATAAAAATGATATTATTTTTCTCTATCCATGTCTGCTGTCTCTTGTGTTTTAAATAATTACATTTATGATGTAAAGGCTTACATTTTGTGGAAAAAAATGTCAAAGCTTTTTTCAGGGGAGGGGGTCTCAGGATGCAAATTGTAGCTGGTTAAGGTACAGTGGAGAGCCCCATGTAAGTTTCTGTCAAAACACATTGACTGAATATTGCTAGGCAGTCTAAGTGACCTGAAAGCAGTTTTGTAGGGTGAGCTATGGAATAATTCAAGATGGTTGAATTTAGTGACAGAGAGTTGTCTTGTGACAGATCTGCTATTCATTGTGAATGTGAATATGCACATCTACATTTCTTAAACATTTTTACTTTTGAGCTTTGCATTTTTGGATTTACAGATTTAATGATGAGTTGCGTATTACTAGTCAAAAAGGGAACAGTTCTACTGTAACATGTTAGTCATTTTGTAAGTACATCCATGAGTCTCTGTCTTCGTCCCCCCTCTCTAGCTCTTCCTCTGCTTAGATTTTCAGATTACTGCAAGTTAATATATAGATTTCTGAAAGTGGATCTTTGAATTCTGGCTGTATTGTGGCACGAGTGCCTGTTTTTTAAATAAAGACAGTGCCGAATATCAAACATTTTTCCTGAGTATATAGGGTATTGGGAGTTGGAATAACTTTGTAGTAGGGGAGGAGGATGCCCCCCCCCAAAAAAAAACATCCTATGAAAATGACTTCTTTTTTTAATGATGTTAAATTAATAACTGCCAGTTTTGAACTTGTGTGCATTGAATTGTAGTCATCTAAAAATAATTTGCCCTGTGCCACCATCTTGCTGCTTAATTATATGGTAAAAGCGCAGTTGTAATTGACAACTATGTCAGGAGAAGGGTGCCATCTCAGTATTGCACACTTGTGTTTATGAGATCGTGATGACATTTACCATTATCTATTCTAGTATATATTCACCAGTAACAGTGGATTTTGTTGTATTAAAATTGTTGTTGTGTTGTGTCTTTCGGCTTTTCCCGGTTAGGGGTCACCACAGCAGAACTCTGGTCCGCTAATGATTGGCAGTAAATTTTTATGTGCCGAGTTGCCGGCCCTGACGCACAACCTTCAACAAAGGTACACCCATTCACGCATGTCTCTACACAGAAGACACTCTAGCTGAGGATTGAACAGGATAACGTCTTACTGTGAGGCGACAACGCTACCGCAGCACCATATTGTTTTCCGGTATTAATCATTTAAGAATTTGTGTAACTGTCCATGTCGCTGATAAATGACAATCTACCTTTTTGCTAGAACATCACCAGCACTTGTTGAGAAAGGTGCTGGGTTCTTGTACTTGCTAATGTGTAGGCAGACAAAAGACAGGTCCGGCATCTTAGCCCACCTGTACAGCCAGCCATTACTAAAGCCACCCCTACTCATTCCATGTCAGGTAATACTTGTAGATTTTACTAGCAAACTGGTGACAGCACCCTTATTTGATTGGGGGAAGGGGTTAAAGCAATGCTAGTAATAGTGACCAATGCCTTAGCCATGAGCTAAATTTGGTGTGGCCACACATTAGACCATAGTTACAGTTCTTATAAAGAAACTGGTTGCTAATGTTGTGACATTTTTGTAAGACTAATCCACAAGATCACAGATTCCATTAAAACTGACTGAACAAGCTGATGTCATGGAAGACATGAACCTCTCATTTGGTGTTAGGATATCATGTTTCACTCAATTGTTTCTTTTTTTTCAATAATAAATCTTTATTATTTTTAACTTTTTCATACACATTTACAGAAAAAACAAAAATAATTTCTACACAATTTCTATCAACATTGACACAAAACATATACAATATTTACATAAATGCTTTCACCATTTGAATAACATATCTACAGAGTTTCCGTCCAAATATAATTCCTTGTAGTAATAAGGTTCTTCCAAAGGTTATACTTTATAGTCTAAAATAAAATAGCAATTGGATTTCCTGATTTCAATAGATTAAGCTAATATAATACTAAGCAAGACTAAAATTCACAGGGAAAGCTCACTGAAGAGAAGTTATGCATAGAAAGCGAAAAGAAGTAATTGAATAAATGGCATGAATAAAGCTAGCATTGCTCTGTTCCCATTTTAATACTTTTTGTCTGGATTGTTTTTTCCATTACAGCAGCAGTAGTCTAATGAGAATTGTTTTCTAGACTGATGTTTCACCTCTCCCAGTGCACCCACACCATACCTTTCAACTATCCAGATTTTTGGCTCAAATTTTTGGTCTATTCCTCATAAAATTCGTGGTTTTCTGGCAAATCACTGGGATGATCTGAGGACTGAATTCACTAAATAAAGGCATACATTTGGTTTCAGACTTCAAATCCTTCAGAAAACATATGTTAAAACAACCCTTGTTAGTCTAGCAACTTTCTAAGTTTGTAAAAGCAATATTTATAATCTGTCCCTATTTTTGGGCCTTTGCATACATACATACATACCTACACATATTTCAAGCATGGGCATTAATGCCCTTCTAGGTTGCCAATATGCCAAAATACTTGTTTCCATAATAAGTGTCCAGGCTGTTCTTACAAATATCTAAACTAGCACTTGCTTTAATGTAATTTGGTAGTCTGTTCCTTGCATCAGCTACTTTGTCAGAGAACAAGTTAGTACAATCCTCATTCCTATAGAATCTTGTACATAGGTTTGCTGATGATTCTCTAGTACCTTTTGATAACCCCAAACATTCCCAGAGGTAGTGGTCTCTAAATGCCCTATATACTTGAATAAGATCTTCTCTAGATATCTATAGGAGA
The DNA here is from genome assembly GCF_019279795.1 of Protopterus annectens. Taxonomy (NCBI): domain Eukaryota; kingdom Metazoa; phylum Chordata; order Ceratodontiformes; family Protopteridae; genus Protopterus; species Protopterus annectens. Next base: position 203,650,780 of record NC_056726.1, on the reverse strand, counting down.
TGTTGTACAAATTCAGATAGTTTAATTTTTCATAATAACTTAAATTTTTACATCCATGGATGCCCTTGGCATATTTCCACTGTACTCTTTTTAGTTTACTCATGCTTATTGTCTTATGGGGTTTCCATACTGTTAATCCATACTTAAGTTTTGCTCTAGTGTAAGTAACTACAATCACAGCAACTTATCACTACACCATCTGACTTCATCATTTTTGATTTCCTAGACTTTATAAATCTTTTTATACAACCTATAGTTCTATAATTCTCATTAATCAATTGGGTGATATGATTAGAAAAACTCATAGCTTGGTCCCACCATTCTATCAGGCTCTGTCCAAATATTTTGTGCTAAGAGGTTGAGAGGTATGCACACACACATACACACCGATATTAATGCCAACTAAAAGATCCTAATTCTTTGGTTAATATTCTGTAGTTTTCACTATGAAAAAGAAATACTGGGGCTTATCTAGGCTTATACAAGATGTCCTCAGCATAATGTTATTGGGGAAACCTTCACATTGCTGTAGTCCCACCAAATCTGGAAGGTTACAAGTTTCCTGTTGTCAGTGGCTGACTACATATGGGCTGGCTAGGTTCTACATTGACTGCATTGTGTGGACATAGGAAGGAAAAATAAGGTGACAGCTATTTGTTTTCCATTTTCTCCCTTTCCCCTGAGTTAGCGTGATTTTGGAATAGGTATATTTAAAGGTCAGGGTTATATGGACATCCCCCCACATCAAGGGATGCAGGAGGTTTGCCCTCTGCAAACATATTTGCTTTTTGTGTTTTATAGCCTCAGGAGTATTGTAGTTTTAAAGTTGCACTCTACTGAGGATTTGCACATTTTAGCTTAGACTAATAGCCTGTCTACTGAATGGCACACAACTGTAATAAACTCATCTCTGCAGTAAAAAGACTAATATTTGTAGTTTCTTCTCCTATCACATAACACTGAGACTGTAATATTTAATCTCCATATTCACTCCCCAGTACCCAGCACACTGTTCTTCTAATGATCTGCGTGCAGGAACCAGACACCAACTACTTGTTGTTGAGGGGTGGTTTGACCTTAATGAAGGAATAAATGCATTTTGATTGACAGGTTCAGTGCATTGGGCTGCCATCACCCTTACAAGACAGTGGTACAACAAAATAGATAACTTCTTAAAGTAATGTAGTGTAGTGATCTTGACACCTGTACCTATTTCATATTACTGGCCATGACATTACATTTCTACTTAAAGCTTACCTTTTCCCTTAATTTCTGTAAGTAATATATACATCTGTCAGTTCCTCACATTTTGTAATGTTAGGTTTTCCATCCAAAATAAAATGGCTCCACTGTTTGAGAATTGGTAAGAAAATGAAACTGCTGTGGTGTAGTGGCGGTAATTTGAGCAGTACAGAACCTTATGGCATACATTTCAACCTATAAGCAAAAGAATTCCTGACAAAGCAAAAAATAATGGGAGCACAAATTCTCAAAATCAGAAACAGATTTTAAATATTTCTGTAATCATCTTGTGAAGTTCCTAGAATAACAGGTTTTGCATTAGCATGCATTTCCTGAAAGATACTGAGTCTAAAACTCAAATATTTGTCTGTATTTAGTGACTTCAATACCCAGTGATTTGCTGAAAAACAATTTTTATGAGGAACAAATCATGAATATGACACATGCTGTGAAATTCTAGACCAGACCTCTCCAACTGTTTTAGCTAAGGGGCCAATTACCATATAGTTCAGGAGCCACTTATCATACTTAGCAAGGTGTGGAGGGCCACATTACCATGTCTGGCATGTATCTGTGCATTCTAAGCAGTTCTGTTGCAGGACATACCGAGGACCAGATTAAATGCTTTGGCAGGCCAAATTGTGACCCTAGAGCCACCTGTTGGACACCTCTGTTCTAGATAGTTCAGATGTATGCCTTATATGGGGGAGTCAGGGATAAGGTGTTTTAGTCAGTGTATTAGCAAACTGCTTTTTATTTCAAATTCCAGTAGGTTCACAGTAGAGTGATATTTTCAGAGTATTCAATTTAAATTATGATAACTAGAACAATGTCTGTAGTGGTGTTTATTGACATTTTCAGTCTTTATTTAGTTAGTAATGGCAGTATTTTGGTTTAACTGCTTAAGGTTCCAAGAAGGAAATTGCAGTAATGGAAGCATCCCATCCATCAGAGTGCTGTGATGCAAATGGAAGGAAAGAAGGAAAAAAATAGTCAAATTTAGCCATTGGCTTAGATATTCTTGGAGTCAAGATGGAAGATGCTGAGCCACTCTTTCAAAGGCAAGATATCAGTCTTCCCTGTTGACAAACAAGTTGAAGATGTCTTAACAGAGGGTCATCCGATAAAGTCAGGATAATGAGGTCAGTTGCCTAGCCTTCTGTTTGCAGTGCTTGATTTGGCAATTGTACTGCTAATGTGGCCTCTGCAAGAAATGGGGAGCTGCAAGTGTAACACATTCTCAAATGTCACACATCCATGTGCATCCATGGTCTCTGTATGGGTCTTTGTACAACATGAAAATGAGCTAGGGAGTTTCACTGATAACTGTGACAACAGACTGTCACTTGATCAGTCTGCCATCCAGGAAACCTTGTTCTCCATTCCGTACAAGCCATGGACTATACGTCTATTGACACTCCTTTCCAGAGAAATAAATGGCTTAGTTAAGTGAAATCTTGAGTTCAGGAATGACTGAAAAAGAACAAATGGTATTCCTCTTGTTTATGGTTAGGCTGTGGTCCATAAGTCGGAAGATTCAAAAACGTTGCGTTGAAGTTGTGCGTGCATTAAAAACACAATTTAGGACTAATACCAGCAGGTAAAAGAAAGATTGCACTGTTAACAAGAGGAGTTAAAGTTAGTCAAAATTAAACAGGTTTTGCTAGCCTGTGTTAAAACTTCAATTAGAGGCCTACGAGTACTGATGTTTGCATTAAAACTAGAAGTCAGGAAGAATAGACAATCTTTTGAAATGAGGAACAACAGCTAGATTATGAAAGATGCAAGAAGTACCATTGGAACTGGTGTTAGCTACAGGGAGTTATTCAGAATATTGTACAGTTTAAGAATATATGTGGGGTAACCAGTCAAGGTTTTGGTAGCAGAGTTTACAGTTTTGTTCTGCTCCTTTGTAAGTTGTCCCAGTCACTACTGTTGTTATCAATATAGTTCTCATATATAGTAGTGGACCGTCATGTGCGTTTGGAAATGCTCTCCATGTAATCCTTTTAGCAGCTGGTAGTCTGGAGCAGTAAAGTAGTATTTAACAAACATAGGGCTGGTACACCACCCGCACTGCATTCTTCTGCTTGACTGATAACTCACTCATTTTCTTCTTCTAACTGGTTCATCAAACTCATTCCTGCTTGAACATACACACACAGATTTGGAGTCCATAGTTGACCTATAATCCATTTTGTGGCTTAATCAATCTTTCAGTAAGTAAGTTTCCTTAGGCATTTCTAAGAAGCAGTTAAGCTCTTTGGTGAACACCCACCCACCTCTGCACTGCCTTTGTATAAGTCCGTTACTTTTACTTGCACGTAGAGAATTCAAATAATTGAAATCTCATAATTTTTATCTTTCCACATTGCAGTGAGTTTACCCTGGGTTTATTCAGCATTTCTTTGCTTTTACCCTTAGTCTTTGAACAATTTCTTTGCTTCTGTTACTATCTGTGTTTAAAGTATTGGGTCTTCTGCTTTGAACTTTTTCCAGTAACATCCTCAGAAGAAAAGGTGAGAACTCCCTCTTCCATGACGTTTAATGCATTTTCTCCAGAAAAAAAATGCAGTGGCATTGCATCAGATTTTATACACATTCTCTACTTATTTCCTTGCACTGTTCATTGTTTTGCTCAGGGGGTTATCACAACTTCTGGGTCATTCCGTCACATCGTTTATTATAGTCTTTGACTCCTGGGTTATATTTGCCATTTTTTATAGCTTTTTTTGTTAACAAGTTGCTTTATAATCTCAGTATTGGTTTGTTCACATAATGTTTTGCAATCCCAATGTATGGTGTGCTTCTTTTATACCCTGGAGGCTTTCTTTCTTATGCTATATGTATATTATGTGTGTGTGTATATATATATATATATATATATATATATATATATATATATATATATAAAACTATAAATATACACACACACATATATATATATATATATATATATGTAAATATCCGTATTTATATATGTGTATATATATATATATATATATATATATATATATATATATAGATAGATATAGATATATGGATCTAGGACGTTTGCTCGATTGAGCAAACGACCAAAATCCAAACGGCTGGGCATACTTACGCGAAAGTGCTATTCACCAAAGCAGCACTTTTGTGTAAGTATGATCTGTTGCAGAGGCTGTATTACGGTGCGGGTAAGGGAGATTTCACTTTTCCCCACTGTAGTGTGGTCTGGGAGGGAGAATATTAAGGTGGGGGGGTGTGGTGGGTGCAAGGCATAGTTACGCGAAAGTGCTATTCACCAAAGCAGCATATTTGTGTAAGTATGACTGTTGCCGAGGCTCTACTACAGTGCTGGTAAGGGAAATTGCACTTTTCCCCACTGTATTGTGGTCTCGGAGAGAGAATATTAAAGTAGGGAGGGTGTGAGGGGCACAGCCCCCCACATGGGGGGTGCAGGGGGCCGAAGCCCCCCTTCTAAAATGTAAACAAAGTGTTTTTTTTTCAGACGCTTTAACAAAAGCGCGTTTTCAATAAAAGCGCTTTGTTAAAGTGTGTTCGGGTTTTATGGATTCGGACATTTGCTCAGTCGAGCAAACGTCCTAGATCTATATATATATATATATATATATATATATATATATATATATATATATATATAGTCTTTTATTAATTAACAATGATAAAACAAAAACAAATCTGAATCTATGATGGATAGGAATCGAGATGCTTTATTATATAAATAAAAAAACCTCTCAAAAATAAGATTCTGAAGAAGTTTTCATCTGAAAATACTGAAAAGAAGAGTATTTAAGATTTTTTAAATTAATATTTAATGAAATTTTCTAATTCTCCATTCCAGAGGGAACTGATTTTGTATTTTTTACAATGATAAAACAAAGGGAACTATAATTAGCCTTCAGATGGGTTTATAATATGACCTTCTCATTGCATTGTTTCTAAAGTCATAATTTTTCCAATGTATGATATGCTCCTCTGTTGTCTAATCTTCTATTTCCATGTGCCTGCCGAAGCATTCTTTATTAATGTCAGACTTTTAAATTATTATCTTTTGTAACTCTGACATCCCAGATCCTGCATTTACTTCTGTGTTGTTTTCCTTTCACTCCCATACAACTTTGCTTTCAGAATCTTTGATGTTGCCCATCATTTCTATTACATTATCTGTTGTTGGTTCTTGGGGGGGGGGGGCTTTCTTAGTTTTAGCTGTTCTTCCAACCAGCCTATATACTGTTACAAAATGCTTAGTATGTTGTGATTATTTACATGTCCAGATCAAAAAACTTTCTTTTGATTCCCAGGTGCTTCATACTATTTCCTAATCAGTTCTTGGAGTTTCACCTTCCACTTCTCCAACTTTTTGCACTTTCAAAATATATGCTACCAGTCCAGTTTTTGGTTTAAGTTGCATACACCAGCAACCGCCTTTGACTCCCAGGAACATTTTACTTATTCTATCTAGTGCATAACATATTTATATAGACATTTCCATTCAAATACCTTAATTGTGTAGATTTTTTTGGTTTCATTGATGCTAAACATATCTTAGCCCACCCCACCCCCATTCTTCTCTTTCTTCTGTTACTGTCTATTGCCAAATTTGCATTTGCTTATTCATTATCTATTGGTCTCTTGTGGTTATCAGCCTGTAAGTCCTTCTCACTGATCTTTTGATATTTAGTCTGACTGCCTTGCTTCAATGACTATGTTTTTCACTTCTGATTTTTTTATTCCTTTCCACCAATTTCTTTGGCATAGTCTTGTAATCTGCATGATCCTGTAAGCCTTATTACATCTCTTTTTTCTCAATTGTTTTTATTGAAAATTTTAACAAGGAAACATTAATATATGATAATAGAAATATTATAAAGCAAATGTACATATTTAAAAGAAAATAATAAACAATATTTACAATGGTGTACAATGATGTACTATGAAGCAAAGCATTTTAGACAGAAAAAAATGTGTTGAGTAGTTGTTGCTTATTAATTATTAAAGTCTGTTTATGCATCAGTTCTTTGAATTTCAACTATATATTATATGAAGAGATGATTCTAGATGTTCTTGTCTTGATAATGATAGTTCAAGATGACAGACTTCAGTTGCCAAGTATACAAATTCCTTCATAGTAGGAGTAGCCTGATTCTTTTAGCTCTTGGTATATGAAATAAAATAAGCAATTTAGTCAACATAAATTTATCATTAAAAAGAGACTGTAAGAGATTATTCGTATTATCCCGATATGTTTTAAGTTGTATACAATTGTAAAACATATGCTGCCAGTCAGCTTTAAGATCTCTTAACCTTGTTTTTTATTTTTGTAAAAGATTTGACCAACTAGTGAGGGCTTCTCCTTGTCCCAGATGCTCCTAGAACAGAATGTTATTTTCTGTAACCTACCACCTTGCTAAATTTGTAGTGTCTGGCTGTGAGTCTTACCTAGACATTTATTATTTTATTTGATTTATTTATTTAAATTTGTTGATCGGGAGTGTCCGACTGGACGTAGGTCCATTTTCAGCAGAGGCCCGGGGAGAAAAGCTCCACAGTTAAAATAAACAGACAGTAGTTACATTGGATTACATAGTGATTAACAATTTAACATAGCAATTACTTACAACATAATAAATAAATACATATATATACATATACGTACATACATATATGCATATAAATACAACATAAAATAAATAAGTAAATAATAAAATAAATAAGTAAATACATTTGTCTTGGCTCAGCATCAGAGTTCTCCATTTCAAATAGTAATTATTCTGCATGTACTAATCAAGCCTTATTTGTGTTGCCTTGTGGTATTTTTCCAGGTCTGACAATGCCTGGCCCTCTTCTTGTATTGGCAGAATTGTTTGCTAGCTGATCCTCAGATGTTTGTCTTTCCAGACAAATCTAAGTAAAACTTTTTTTAGTGACATCCAGAAATATTGCTCAGGGTTGTATATAAATGCCTGACTAGCCTCATCACAGGTAGTATAAACATCTTAACGGCTTGTATTTTTTGATCTGAATACATTATCATGCCTTCCCATTTTTGTAAGTGTTGAGTAATTGTTTGCCTGATCTCTTCCCAAGTATACTTATAGGAGTTGGCTACTTTCTTTGCAGTCCATATTCCCAAATATTTCATTTTATAGTACCCATAAGTCTGGGTAGTCTTTCAACAATTGCTGTGTAGGAATATAATTTACATTAATGGGTTTTGTTTTACCTACATGTACTTTAGGACCTGAGATCTCATGGAACTGTCTTAATAAACTAAAGTGTTGTAGACCCTGGTCCAGATTTGTTAAATAGATAATCCCATCATTAACAAACACCACTAATTTTTCTTTGTTTTCTGTGCCAGTCCCATCCCCTAATGTTACTTTAAGCATCTGTACATGTGGCTCCAGATACAATCCAGACAGGAGGGGAGAGAGGGGGGAGCCCTGTCTTGTTCCTCTACCTATTGGGAATTCTGATGTTAATTCACCATTTATCTTTAATATGGCCTTATATGTCCTGCAGTAGCATGACAAAATTCCTTGGGAGTCCTATGTTATACATCACATCCTGTAAGAAGTCCCAGCTGACCAGGTCAAATGCCTTTTATGCACTCAGAATTAGCAGCAGACCTTTAGTGAATCTTTCTGCCTCTTGATGTATCGTATGCATTTTTAATATGTTTATCAAATATCTGCCTGGCTTTCACAAATCCACACTGATCCAAAGCTATTATCATTGACAGCATACTGGCCAGTCTTTTAGACATAACTGCTATAAAAATTTTAATTATTGTGATTTAACACCGTGATCAGATGATAGAAATCTGAATCAACTGTGTCTTTCTCCTACTTTGGATTACTGTAGCTACCGTTGTCATCCATGTGTCTGGAATCTTTTTATCCTTCAGTATGGTGTTGAACATTCTATACCAAACTGGAATAAATCTTTTCTTATATTCTTCTCACATTTGTTGGCAACCCATCCACTCCTGGTGACGTCCCTTTGACATGTGCATTTAGCTGTTGTATTTCTTCTACTGCTGTGGTGTTCATGAGATATTTACCATCCTGTTAAATTATTTTAGCAATCTCCACCTTTAGTAGGAACTGCCCCACTTTCTCATCCCATTTATTAACCTGGGTCTGCTTCAAATACAGTATTTTATTATTTCCTCAGCTCACTTGTTTGAATCACAAGTGAGCGACTCCAGTTTAGAGAAAGTGCATTTAACCAAAAATGCACTTTCGCGAATTATACATAACCAAACCACGGTACATTGGGGGTAAGGGAATATACTCCTTTTCCCACTGTAGTATGATCTCGGAGTTGGCATAGTTAAGTAGCAGGGATGTATGGGGGGGTAATAGGGGCTTGCCCCCTGCAAAAATATGTTTGTATTGTATTTTATGTGGGGTTTTGTGGATCGGTAAAGTGTAATTCGCAAAAGTGCATTTTCGCTTAAATCCACTTTCGTTGAACTGGAGTTGCTCACTTGCAATTCAAACAAGTGAGCTTTTGATGAGTCAAAGTAGACCCACACATATATATATATATATATATATATATATATATATATATATATATGTGTGTGTGTGTGTGTGTGTGTGTGTATATATATATATATATATATATATATATATATATATATATATATATATATATATATATATATATATATATATATATATATATATATATATATATATATATGATATGGGTTCCCTTCAAAATATTTAAAACTCATAACATCTAATTTCATAACATTGAGACCAGAACATCTAAAACCCAAAAGATCTAAAACCCATAACATTGAATTTCATAATATCTAACAGTACAAATCACATGAAAATAACATCCCACCAACATGTAAAGACACCAAACTACCAAACACACCTTTTACTACTTTTCTGTCCAGCCTGGACTAACTACCATGCCTGTCTGAGTAAAAAGTAAAATAAAGTCCTTCAGGATCCCCAGATGTTTTCCTTCTTCTGTCAGTCCATATATTTTCAGATAGCTGTTTAGGAGCCTCCCTTGCAGAGAGATCCTTGTTTCTCATGGTCCCTCAGTGACATCCCCCTTCTTAGTTATAATTATACGGCCAAGCTGGAGGCTGAGCTCTCTCAACACAGGACTGGCATGACCAGACAGGAGGAGAAGGTTACCACACACACTATAGATCCAGTCTCACATAGTACCATCACAACCACAAATCATACACATAAACACACAAAGACATACTCGGAGGCTCTGATCAAAAACCTACCAAAACAACAGAGACCACCAAAGCATACACCCAAACAACTACCACCTCAGAACACAACACCTGCAACACATAGACCTCACAGTCAGAGTGTCAAACAGTCACAGCCCTTAAGGCCAAACACAATGCCAGACACACTAGTCATTGGTGACTCCATAGTCAGACACACTGACGTCCCACTCACCAGACTGAGTAAGGAGAAGGTCACAGTAAGCTGCCTGTCGGGCGCTAGAATCCGCCACATAACGCAAGCACTCAGGTCTCTCAACAGAAGGTACAAGTATGACTCAGTCATTGTCCACGCTGGTGTAAACGACCTGAGACGTACCTCCTTGGACTACATGAAAAGAGACATTGAGGAGCTCTCTGATTATGTAGCCCAGGCAGGTATGACCCTGACCCTGAGCAGTATCCTACCTTCACCAAGAATGATGCCACAATACAGAGATAAGATGATCAGTTTTAACAATTGGCTTAAACTCTGGTGTCATTCAAAGGGGATCCAGTGTCTGTCTGCCTGGGATGACATGCTGGACAAGCCACGCTGCTTTAAGGGACGGCTTGCACCTGTCACCCCTGGGATTCCGGATATTGGCAAAGGCTCTTGCCACCTCCATAGTGCCTTTTTTAGGCAAGGCTCAAATTCTAAACCTTCCACCCTAGAACACAAAAAAGGGAAAAAACTAAGGGTAATGCTGCTCAATGCCAGAAGTCTCAATCTCAAAATGCACGCACTCGAGGCCCTTCTCAGTATGGAGAACATCGATGTCTGTGCTGTGACAGAAACCTGGTTCAAGGCTCCTGAGAGCACCCCAGCACTATCAGGTTTTACCTCATATCATGCGTTCCCGCCCCAGAATCCGGACAATACCAAGAAAGGAGGGGGGGTATCCATATTCATCAAGGATACTTACACCTCAAGATTGGTGGCAACGCACGATGCATCTGAGACCATCCAGGTGCAGTTAACCATAGGCAAGACTGCTCTACAGATTGTAGCATGTTACAGGCCACCCTCACAAACTCAGGAATTTCACTTGGCCTTCCTGAAAACACTGGAGGGAATAAATGTATCCCCAAATACCATCATACTAGGTGACTTCAATTACCCAAGTATAGACTGGGAACACTACTCAAGCCCAAACACCCTAGCCCAAAAGTTCCTGGAATTCATAAACTCAAATGCCATGGAACAACTAGTCACCACCCCTACAAGAGGAGAAAACATACTTGATCTCATCATCACGAACATAGGGGCAAAATGTTCAACACCAGAAGTATACCCCTCACTGGTGAGATCAGATCACAAACTAATCTCGCTGGAGGTCCTCATCCCACCCCCTCCTGAAACAATAAAGACCACAGTAAAGAACTTCTCGAAAGCCGACTTTACACTTCTAAAGACCAGTGTGGTCTCTTTTAGGGCCCCCGGGCCGGCAGAAAACAGTACTCTAGCCGCTGAATCACTTACAAAGGCCTTCTACCAGCACCTGCAGGACTGCATGGATAAGGCAATCCCAAGCAAAACAAAGACTCTTTGTACCAAAGGCAAACGTCCAGTCTGGTGGACCCCAGCCATAAACAAACTCTACAACAAAAGGAGGAAGCTACTACATGCTAGAGCAAAATCCTTGAAAGGTAAGACACCTTTAATCACTATAAGTAAAAAACTAAGAGCTCTCATAAAATCATCCAAAGCAAATTTTGAGAGAAAAATAGCTAAAGACTCTAAAGACAATCATAAGGCCTTCTTTAGCTATGTTAGAAACCTGGGAGGAAACTCCCAGATATGCTCAGAATTAGTTCAAAATGATGAGAAGATTACTGATCCTACAGACATTGCCAACATACTGGCGGACAGGTTCAGTGCAAACTCCCCCCCCCTCCCCCCCAAAAGGAGAGATATCCATACCAACAGATTGCAGCCCCCCAAATATCTCTAATGCCCAAGTGAGAACTGTTCTCTCAAAGGCAAAAAACACAGCATCCATGGGACCTGATGGTGTCCCCGGCTGTGTGTTACATGCACTCAACGAGGAATTAAACCCTCAGTTAGGACAGCTGTTTAATCATAGTATCACCTCTGGATACGTACCCAGGGAGTGGCGCACAGCGACTGTGGTCCCACTTCACAAAGGCGGTGCCTCCACCGACCCTGGAAATTACCGGCCCATTAGCTTGACAAGCCTTATCTGCAAAGCCATGGAGAGGATCATAATGGATCTCATAAATAAAGACATAGGGAATTTGCAGACTTTGGATCCAACCCAGTTTGGCTTTGTCAAAGGCAGGTCATGCCTTTTAAACTTGGTTGACTTTTTCGAAACAGTCACCAAGGCCATTGATGAGGGAAAGGCAGTCCATACAGCCTACCTTGATCTGGCGAAGGCCTTCGACACAATACCCCACTCAGGTATTGTTGAAAAACTCATCAGCCTAAATGTTAACCCATACATCACAAGATGGGTTGCAAACTGGCTGAGTGACAGAACCCACAGGGTCAGAGTTGCCGGTGCCATGTCTGACTCAAAGCCTGTCTCAAGTAGTGTCCCACAGGGCTCAGTCCTGGGCCCACTCCTGTTTGGCATCTACTTTTCCGAAGTACAAGCAAACACAGGAGGGTTATGGCTGACAAAGTTTGCAGACGACTGCAAACTGGGTGTCGTAGTCGAAAATACATCTGACACAGATATCCTTCAGAAGGGTCTCACAGATACGGATAACTGGTGCCAGAGCCACGGCCTAAAGTTAAATGCCAAAAAATGCATAGTCATACCCTTCGGGAAAAACAAGGTTACCCCTAGCTACCATATAGGTGGCAATCCACTGAGCACAGAAGAGGTTATCAGGGACCTGGGCACCCAGGTTGACAGCAGTCTGTCATTCGACACACATGTTGCTAAAATAGTTAGGAAGACCTTCTACATTGCCCACCTTATCATGAAGGGATTCACATCTAGATCAAGGGAGGTCATAGTCTCCCTATATTCATCACTCATCAGACCAATGATTGAGTACAATGCCCCATTCGGAATGTATCTGACCCGACATTTGCAGCAGCTGGAGAGGCCGCAGAAGTTCCTCACCAAGAGGATCATGGGTCTCAAAAATCTTTCCTATGCGGCCCGACTGAAAGAACTCCAACTCTATTCAGTCGCTTACCGCTTGCTCAGGGGTGACCTGTGCCTGACATACAAGGCATTGTCAAACCCTGACTTGAGCATGCTTCACCTCAAAAAATCTAGATCCGTCAGAGCCACAAGGGCGGGAGACCTAAACCTTGACACAACCATTAATAGAACGTGCTGGAGGGATAGATTCATTACCCAGAGACTCCCTATGCTGTGGAACAAAATCCCGGTATATGTGAGGCAAAGCACCTCGCTGGCTTTGTTCAAGAGAAATCTTGACCAATGGATGGGAGATCGCAAGTATACCCCAGGGATTACCTCAGTGTCACTGCTCGACAGAGGCACAGCAAAATAATGGGCTTAGTTCCCCAAACCAAAGGGGTGGCGTAAGCCACAAAACTATGGGCTAGGCTTGTAAATGCCTTCGGGCAGATAGCCTAGTATGAACCTATGAACCTATGAACCTATGTTCCAATCTCCCACTGTTATCATTACCCCTTACTGAAATCCTAACACTTCTGCAAATATCTTTTTTAAGTTCCTTTTTTTTTTTGCTTTTGAGGGATATATATGTTCACTAAAGTGAACCTTCTGCCCTGCCAGTAACCCCATGTCAACACAAATCCTCAATGATGGTCACTGATTTCCTCCTTTACTGCTATGGGGATACTTCTTGTAACTACACAAATCCTCCATGATGGTCACTGATTTCCCCCTTTACTGCTATGGGTATAATTTCTGTAACTACACAAATCCTTCATGATGGTCACTGATTTCCCCCTTTAAAGCTATGGGGATACTTCTTGTAACTACACAAATCCTTCATGATGGTCACTGATTTCCTCCTTTACTGCTTATAGGTTCATAGGTTCATACTAGGCTATCTTCCCTAGGGCATTTATAAGCCTAGCCAGAGTGTGTTTGGCTTTTGCCACCCATTTTAAATGAATTTTGCTATGCCCTTTTTCGAGGTTAGTATTCTGTGCCTCTGTCTAACAGTGACACAGAAGTGATACCCAGGGTAAACCTACGATCTCCCATCCACTCATCAAGATTCCTCTTGAAGAGAGTCAATGAGGGACTCTGCCTAACCTGGACTGGGATTTTATGCCAGAGTGAAGGGAGCCTCTGGGGATACTTATGTAACTACACAAATCCTCCATGATGGTCACTGATTTCCTCCTTTACTGCTATGGGGATACTTTCTGTAACTACACATTAATTCCATGATGGTCACTGATTTCCTTCATGGCACAGATCGCCTTTACTGCTATGGGGATACTTTCTGTAACTACACAAATCCTCCATGATGGTCACTGATTTCTCCCTTTACTGCTATGGGGATACTTTCTGTAACTACACAAATCCTCCATGATGGTCACTGATTTCCCCCTTTACTGCTATGGGGATACTTTCTGTAACTACACAAATCCTCCATGATGGTCACTGATTTCCTCCTTTACTGCTATGGGTATAATTTCTGTAACTAAACAAATCCTCCATGATGGTCACTGATTTCCCCCTTTACTGCTATGGGGATACTTTCTGTAACTACACAAATCTCACATGATGGTCACTGATTTCTCCCTTTTCTGCTATGGGGATACTTCTTGTAACTACACAAATCCTCCATGATGGTCACTGATTTCCTCCTTTACTGCTATGGGGATACTTTCTGTAACTACACAAATCTCCCATGATGGTCACTGATTTCCCCCTTTACTGCTATGGGGATACTTTCTGTAACTACACAAATCTCCCATGATGGTCACTGATTTCCTCCTTTACTGTTATGGGGATACTTTCTGTAACTACACAAATCCTCCATGATGGTCACTGATTTCCTCCTTTACTGCTATGGGGATACTTTCTGTAACTACACAAATCCTCCATGATGGTCACTGATTTCCCCCTTTACTGCTATGGGGATACTTTCTGTAACTACACAAATCCTCCATGATGGTCACTGATTTCCTCCTTTACTGCTATGGGGATACTTTCTGTAACTACACAAATCCTCCATGATGGTCACTGATTTCCTCCTTTACTGCTATGGGGATACTTTCTGTAACTACACAAATCCTCCATGATGGTCACTGATTTCCTCCTTTACTGCTATGGGGATACTTTCTGTAACTACACAAATCCTCCATGATGGTCACTGATTTCCCCCTTTACTGCTATGGGGATACTTTCTGTAACTACACAAATCTCCCATGATGGTCACTGATTTCCTCCTTTACTGCTATGGGGATACTTTCTGTAACTACACAAATCCTCCATGATGGTCATTGATTTCCCCCTTTACTACTATGGGGATACTTTCTGTAACTACACAAATCTCCCATGATGGTCACTGATTTCCCCCTTTACTGCTATGGGGATACTTCTTGTAACTACACAAATCTCCCATGATGGTCACTGATTTCCTCCTTTACTGCTATGGGGATACTTTCTGTAACTACACAAATCCTCCATGATGGTCACTGATTTCCTCCTTTACTGCTATGGGGATACTTTCTGTAACTACACAAATCCTCCATGATGGTCACTGATTTCCTCCTTTACTGCTATGGGTATAATTTCTGTAACTAAACAAATCCTCCATGATGGTCACTGATTTCCCCCTTTACTGCTATGGGGATACTTTCTGTAACTACACAAATCCTCCATGATGGTCACTGATTTCCTCCTTTTCTGCTATGGGGATACTTCTTGTAACTACACAAATCCTCCATGATGGTCATTGATTTCTCCCTTTACTACTATGGGGATACTTTCTGTAACTACACAAATCTCCCATGATGGTCACTGATTTCCCCCTTTTTTGCTATGGGGATACTTCTTGTAACTACACAAATCATCCATGATGGTCACTGATTTCCTCCTTTACTGCTATGGGGATACTTTCTGTAACTGCACAAACCCTCCATGATGGTCATTGATTTCTCCCTTTACTACTATGGGGATACTTTCTGTAACTACACAAATCTCCCATGATGGTCACTGATTTCCTCCTTTATTGTTATAGTGATACTTCTTGTAACTACACAAATCTCCCATGATGGTCACTGATTTCCTCCTTTATTGCTACAGGGATACTTCTTGTAACTACACAAATCCTCCATGATGGTCACTGATTTCCCCCTTTACTGTTATGGGATACTTTCTGTAACTCCACAAATCTCCCATGATGGTCACTGATTTCCTCCTTTACTGTTATGGGGATACTTTCTGTAACTACACAAATCCTCCATGATGGTCACTGATTTCCTCCTTTACTGCTATGGGGATACTTTCTGTAACTACACAAATCCTCCATGATGGTCACTGATTTCCTCCTTTACTGCTATGGGGATACTTTCTGTAACTACACAAATCCTCCATGATGGTCACTGATTTCCCCCTTTTCTGCTATGGGGATACTTCTTGTAACTACACAAATCCTCCATGATGGTCACTGATTTCCTCCTTTACTGCTATGGGGATACTTTCTGTAACTGCACAAACCCTCCATGATGGTCATTGATTTCTCCCTTTACTACTATGGGGATACTTTCTGTAACTACACAAATCTCCCATGATGGTCACTGATTTCCCCCTTTACTGCTATGGGGATACTTTCTGTAACTACACAAATCCTTCATGATGGTCACTGATTTCCTCCTTTACTGCTATGGGGATACTTTCTGTAACTACACAAATCCTCCATGATGGTCACTGATTTCCTCCTTTACTGCTATGGGGATACTTTCTGTAACTACACAAATCCTTCATGATGGTCACTGATTTCCTCCTTTACTGCTATGGGGATACTTTCTGTAACTGCACAAACCCTCCATGATGGTCATTGATTTCTCCCTTTACTACTATGGGGATACTTTCTGTAACTACACAAATCTCCCATGATGGTCACTGATTTTCCCCTTTACTGCTATGGGGATACTTCTTGCAGCTACACAAATCTCCCATGATGGTCACTGATTTCCTCCTTTATTGTTATAGTGATACTTCTTGTAACTACACAAATCCTCCATGATGGTCACTGATTTCCCCCTTTACTGTTATGGGATACTTTCTGTAACTCCACAAATCCTCCATGATGGCCACTGATTTCCTCCTTTACTGCTGTGGGGATACTTCTTGTAACTACACAAATCCTCCATGATAGTCACTGATTTCCTCCTTTACTGCTATGGGGATACTTTCTGTAACTACACAAATCCTCCATGATGGTCACTGATTTCCTCCTTTACTGCTATGGGGATACTTTCTGTAACTACACAAATCTCCTATGATGGTCACTGATTTCCCCCTTTACTGCTATGGGGATACTTTCTGTAACTACACAAATCCTCCATGATGGTCACTGATTTCCTCCTTTACTGCTATGGGGATACTTTCTGTAACTACACAAATCTCCCATGATGGTCACTGATTTCCTCCTTTACTGCTATGGGGATACTTCTTGTAACTACACAAATCTCCCATGATGGTCACTGATTTCCTCCTTTACTGCTATGGGGATACTTCTTGTAACTACACAAATCCTCCATGATGGTCACTGATTTCCCCCTTTACTGTTATGGGGATACTTTCTGTAACTCCACAAATCTCCCATGATGGTCACTGATTTCCTCCTTTACTGCTATGGGGATACTTTCTGTAACTACACAAATCCTCCATGATGGTCACTGATTTCCTCCTTTACTGCTATGGGGATACTTTCTGTAACTACACAAATCCTCCATGATGGTCACTGATTTCCCCCTTTACTGCTATGGGGATACTTCTTGTAACTACACAAATCTCCCATGATGGTCACTGATTTCTTCCTTTACTGCTATGGGGATACTTCCTGTAACTACACAAATCCTTTATGATGGTCATTGATTTCTCCCTTTACTGCTTTGGGGATAATTCCTGTGTTTAGTAGTAATACCTGATTGTTTTCCTCTTCGTTTTGCTTTCAAATATTCTCCCTCTCTAGATCTCCTTTTTATAACCTTTTCATTTTCTTCTTTTGATAGGTAGGCTTTCTGTAACAGTTTCACTTTTAATCTAAACTGTTTTCTGTGTGCTACTATCTTCCTAATTTTCTTTTCATTTACATGCCCATCTGTATTCCAGGGTAACATTTTTAACATTCTGCTGCCTTTATCCCATATGTAGGCTTTGAGACTTTGGGCTGAACTTTAGTTTACAGTGCATAAGATATTGATGCATATCTGTTGTAGAGGCCTTCTTTTAAGCAACTTATAACAACCCAGCAGTTTCCCATCTGTCCCATGCCCATTTACCCACATAACTTTTAAACTGTAAGCATGAATAGTAAATCTTTTACAAAAATTCCTTATAACATGTTTTTTCTATCTTCTTATGAGCAACTGCTCTCAAGTTGCACAGAGTAACTAGTCTCCTATATCTCCCATCTGTTATTGTGACTCCCTCCTGCCTTGATCTGATAACTAACTTTTGTTCTTTTGGTTTCCTGTGGCTTTCCAAGCCCTTATGCTTATTCCAACTCATCCTTTCTGATCAGCTTGTAGGGAGTTCTTGTATTCCATAGTATATTGTGAGATACTCTGTGGCTATTTTGTAATTCTCAAGATCTTTTATCTGTCTAGGAGACTTTTAGATACATTCTGTCCACTTAGCTGGGGCTTCCCTGGCCCATATTCATTTCTCAACCGCTTCTGTACAACCTGCACCAAAATCTCTCAATGTCAGCCTGTCAGACTTCAGAATTTTCATTGTTTCCTCCTTTATGTTGATCTTCACCTCCCTTCACTCCTTCTGGTCTAAGTTGATATGGCTGCCTCTAGCAAGGAACTAGTTGTAATATCTCATAATTTATGACTTTCCCCTTTTCTCTTAAAATTCTATGACATTTTTCTTTTTTAAATTTCTAAATAACCAATTTATAAGATTCAAACTGTTCTTTTTAAACCTTCAGCTACCATGTTAACATGCATATTCTCAAATGGGGGTGGGTGAGGTAATGCTGAATGTTGTTTTTCATGATTTACCATCAAAATTGCGAGTGAAGGTTTGACAACCATGGGATGTCGAAATTTGGTTGGCTGAATCTGTGTTGTTGAACCTTCATTTATGCAAGTCCTGGTTCAGTGAATGCACTGTGCATTCGCACATAAGTTGTCGACCTTATGACAAGCGATTGCGATACAGTGCAGAGCAGGAAATTTGCCATTTTTCCCCACTGTAGTGCGATCACGGAGTTGGAATATGTAATATGTGGGTGGGGGGTACAACCCTCCCACATGAGGGGTGCAGGGGGGCTTGCCCCCTTCATAATAGTTATGTGACATGATATGAAGTGTCCGACTGCAGTCTACGGATGTCGAGAAATGTTGAATTTGCTTAAGGAAGTGTATTTGCAACCTTCTGACCTTTTCAATGTGCCGTTTTGAACATGTGCATTGATATTTCAGGTAGGAATTTATTTTGAATTTCAACTCTTTGATAGTAAACCTTTTTTCATAATTCCCAAGTATTATGGCTGATAATATTAACATTATCTCTACTTTATTATTTGAAGTAAATATACATAATTATCTTCTTGGTTGAGTTATTTCGTATTAGTAATGTATGATCTTCTCAAGTCCAGTTCTGTCTATTGCCAGTCTTTACTTGAGGCTTCCATTTCTCAGAATTGCTCCATTTCTTTGCACTTTTCTAGCATTTTCTGCCTGAATGTCAGGAATGACTTCAATGACCATCTCTGTTATGGTAGCTTTTGTTGCTGATTACCAGTTTCCTGGCCATTATCTGAATTTTCTCTTACAGATTCTTTTGGTCATATCTTTCACGCTCCTCTTGGGCTGCCTCAGGGTCCATGAAAATTTTTGTTCCTGAAGGGAAACATACTTTTAATATAGCTAGAGTCAGTAGTCTGCCTTTGGCCCCATCTTCCTGCAAAGTCTTACGTGTGGAATAAAGTCATTCCTCTTCAACCTGGTTCCTAGAGAAGAATCGATTAACAAGTATTCTAGAGTACATTAGCAGCAGCCCCTTGGCTTTTCTCTACAGTAGATTAAAAAGTTACTCTTGTAGTTGAAAGTTCTGAACTTTTGCCACAGTTGGTCTTGGTAACTGGGTTCATGGTCTCACCAAGAAGTAAACTATATGGACTCTGTCTAGTAGGACTTTCTTTTTTAGGATTTCCATCCACAGACTCAATTGTGGTATCATAAAGTTTATACAGCCTTTCCCATAAATACCCTTAGCTATATTGGAAAAGCATAGTTTCTCTCCGTGTTCCCTGTTTTTTCTCTCACAACAACTTTCTATCTGATTTCTTCCTGTGATGCTCTTATCTTGGCTAATCTCATCTTATGTTCCTTGTTATGTTTTTGCAGGCAGGTAATGTTTTCAGAATTATTGGGGAGGGTACTTTCCATTAAATCAAAACTGTTATTATTCTTCTTAATATGTTCTGTGAAGATTTCTGTCATTGTCATTGTACATATATGTATATCTATCTATCTATATATATATATATATATATATATATATATATATATATATATATATATATATATATATATATATATATATATATATATATACATATGGGTCTGCTGCTCTACATCGAAAATACACTTTATTCGAAATAGAGCAGTAGACCCTACACTTCAGCAAAAGTCCACTTAAACAAAAGTGCACTTTCACTGAAGCCTAGTTCCCCGGGCTACACAAAAAAAACAAAACATTAAAACATGCTTTTGTAGGGGGGCTTTGCCCCCCGCACCACCCCTACTTAAATATACCAACTCTGAGATCGCATTACAGTGGGTAAAAGGGAATATTCCCATTCCGCGCTGCAGTGTGACTGCCAAAGTCAATGTTCGAAGTTTTACTACTTCGAACATGTGGACTCAGTGAGGTGGGGTTCGAAGTTGTGAAATTTCAAACATATTGATTGATCCCATATATATATATATATATATATATATATATATATATATATACATATATATATATATATATGTAGATATATAAATATATATGTGTGAGTGTATTTTTATATATATATATATATATATATATATATATATATATATATATATATATATAGGGTTCCTATTAGATGAACGAAGATGCATTCTATTGAATGCATCTTGGCTGAACTTAAAACAATGAAAAGACAAAGCAGCGAAATGGCTTTTAAGCAAATTCTTTCCTAGGGAAAGAATTTCCTTTGCCACTTTCGTTACTTTGCCATTTTCAGCACTGTAGTGTGATCTCAGAGTTGGTATATTTAAGTAAGGGGGGTGGGGGGCACAGCCCCTCCACATTGGGGGTGGGGTGGGGGCAAAGCCCTCCACTTTATGTATTCTTTCAATTTTTTTTTTTTGGAACAGAGATTTTTTCCCCTTGGAAAAAAAAATCACTGTTCTGAGCTTTCGAGATTGTAAGCTTTCGCTTACATGGGGTTGATTATTCATCGTTTGCTTTTTTAAGCATTCAATTATATAATATAGACCTTATATGTGTATGTGTGTGTGTGTGTGTGTGTGTGTGTGTGTGTGTATATATATATATATATATATATATATATATATATATATATATATATATATATTTCTGGTTCCTTGTGTTTCTTTCTTAAGTTAGTACTAGGAATTCTCTCTTTTCCTTTCTTAGGCATCCTGACTGTGTCTGCATTCTGGTTTGTTTTAGCACAAAATGTTTATACAGGGTTCTAGCAATTACCATGTTTTTGATCTTTCCAGTTGGAGAAGAATAAAAGCCTCAAACCACTCAGCTTAGCTTATACTGAATCTCCTTATGTTTTGCCATTTTATAGCTTGAGACATCTTGACATTTTAATCCTTCTCTAAACTTTTTGGATAGTCCAGTTTATAATGTCCATACATGCATTTCATTGCTTCTGCTCTAGGTTTGGTGTCCACGCAACAGTAATTAATATTAACCGACATTTCACTGCCGGTATGTGGCAAAAAAAAAAAAAAAAAAGAAAAGAAAATAGTAAACTTGAGGCGCCCTGTTGACAGATGCTTGCCACTAAACATCACCTCATATTCCACCATGTGATCTGCCTAATTGCACCATCCATTTGTTCTCCGCTCTCTTATGTGGATTTGTATCACATTTATTCTAATATCCATATGTGCATTCTCAATGAACCTCTGCCATTCTGTGTGACCCAGAAACATAAGTAATCTGATTAACAAGCTCAGGTGTTAGTAAGCAAGTGAGGATGCTTGTTTTTATGTTCTGGAGCAAATTCCAGTATTTTAGATCACAGGCAGTTTTTCATTATCTTGGAAAAATGGCAATGATCTTCATTACCTGTAAAGTTCTGTACAGGTGTGGTAACCTAGCTGTATAGTTCCAGTCTGACAGTGTGACCTGCACTGACTGTAAGGTTCTGTACAGGTGTAATATCTTCACTGTACATTTCCAGTCTGACAGTGAGACCTTCACAGACTGTGGGGTTTTGTACAGGTGTGGAATCCTAGCTGTATAGTTCCAGTTTGACAGAGTAACCTTCACAGACTGTAAGGTTCTGTACAGGTGTGGTATCCTTGTTGTACATTCCAGACTGAAAGAGTATCCTTCCCTGCCAGTGAGGTTCTGTACAGGTGTGATATCATCAGTGTGCATTTCCAGTCTGACAGTGTGACGTGCACTGACTGTAAAGTTCTGTTCAGGAGAGGTATCCTATCTGTACAGTTCCAGTCCAACAGTGTGACCTGCACTGATTGTAAGGATCTCTACAGGTGTGATATCCTAGGTGTACATTTCCAGTCTGAAAGTGTGACCTTCACTGACTGTAAGGTTCTGTATAGCTGTGATATTCCAACTATACATTTCCAGTCTGACAATGTAATCTGCACTAACTGCAAATTTCTCTACAGTTGTGGTATCCTATCTGTACAATTCCTGCCTGACAGTCTGACTTGCACATGGCTGTAAGGTACTGCACAGGTATGGTATTCTAGCTTACTGCTCCAGTCTAATATTGTGACCTGCACTGACTGCAATGTTCTGTTTGGTTGTGGCAACCTAGTTGTACATTTCCAGTCTAACAGTGTGGCCTGCACTGACTGCAACATTCTGTCCAGGTGTGCTATCCTAGTTGTACAGTTCCAGTCTGACAGTGTGATTTTCACTGACTGTAAACTTCCATACAGGTGTGTTATCCTAGCTATACATTATCATTCTGACAGTGAGACATGCACTGACTGAAAGGTTATGTACAGGTTTGGTGTCATAGCTCATTTCCAGTTTAACATTATTACCTTCACTAACTGTAAGGTTGTATACAGGTATGGTATCCAAGCTCTACAGTTCCAGTCTGACAGTGTGCCCTTCACTGACTTTAAGGTTCTGTACAGGTGTTTTATCCTAGCTGTACAGTTCCAAGTTCTGTACAGGTGTGTTATCCTAGCTGTACAGATCCATTCTGCCATTGTGACCTTCACTTACTGTAAGGTTTTGTGCAAGTGAAGTATCCTACTTGTATGTTTTCAGTCTGAAATTGTGACCTGCATTGACTGCAAGTTTCTATTCAGGTTTTGTATCATAGCTGTATTGTTCCAGTCTGACAACATGACCTGCACTGACTGTTATGTTCTGTACAGGTGAGGTATCCTAGCTGTACAGTTCCATTCTGACACTGTGACATTCACTGACTGAAAGGTGGTGTACAGGTGTGGTGACCTAGCTTTACATTTCCAGTCTGACAGCATGGCCTGCACTGACTGTAATGTTCTTTACAGGTGGGGTATCCCACTTATGCATTTCCAGTCTGACAGTATGAACTTCACTGAACAGGTGTGGCATCCCAGCAATACACTTCCATTCTGATTGCCTCACAGTATTAGTACTAAGTGATGCTACGACACATTCAGCAGATTTGTAAATGCATCATATGTCTTAGAAGAGCTTAAAACAATCAACAACAACCAATTATGAGAGATTCTAGAAGTGACAAACAGACTGGTGTCTACTCTCTACGTCTTTCCCTCATTTGGCTCTTTTGGTTTTATTCTCCAGAGTTTCTGTTTCAGCCCACAATTCCCCTTTCCCCAGTGGTGACATTCCCTTTCAGATACATAATGGCGGACTTTGGCTTGGTTTATGGGTCATTTATATACTGGTTTCTCCCTCAGTAGTACTTTGCATTATTGCACTTCTTTCCATCATGGCTTTGTCTAAAAATAACTTTTTCCTTTTCTTTCTTTTCTGTGATAGTTCAATTTCATGTCTGTTTATGTACTTATGTATTCAGTTATGAGGTAAGTTAACTGGTCTAAAATAAAATCTTTGCGACTGTTGCCATCACAAAAAGCAGCAGGAAATAAAGGCGGCATAATAATGATTTAGCAGCTAACACTAAAACTGTAAAACTCTTATTACTTGGTTTTGTTTCTGACTAGGATATCCTGTCTATTTTTTACAAGCAGCTCAATGTTCCTCCTACATCCTAGAGACATGCTGCAAATCAAACCTTCTCTACATTACCCATAGCTGTATATGCAGGGAGGGAGTGTGTGTATGTGCGTGATTTCATTCTTCAATGGGCTGGATCCTGTCTAGGACTGTACTTATGCCTAAAGCTTTCACTGAATGAATGAAAAATAAGTAAATAATTAATAAAACAATAGCTAATCAATTAATTTAAAATTAATACAAAGTACTTAGAGAACAACACACAAAAGTAATAAAGGACAACCAAAAGTGACAAACATAAAGCATGTAAAGCACAATATGTGAAAATATGCATAACCATGTATTGCTCATTTTTGCCTTGGTCCTTCCTAACACAGAATGACCTTGTGTAGTAAACTCCACACATTCTATTCTGGTTATCTGGGTATGTTTTATAGCATTTAAGTTTAAGGAAGGCTTTTCTGCCCTTTTTTACCATCTTCCTCACTTCCACTTTGAACTACATTGGATTCTTCCTGGGTGTTTGCTACTTAGTTTTACTCATTCTGAACTGTATCCCTTGTATAACCACTTCTTTATTAATATTCACAAGTGGTCTCTGCAGTTCTTTTCCTAGCATAGCTTATGCTTCTTTCAAAAGGCATGGATATTGCGTTTTATAACAGGTGCACTGATTATCTTTGTTGCAGAAAACAGAGTTGTCAAGCAGAGAGTTGTCATTTTATTTACATTTTGGTTACTGCGGTGACCTTTGCATACTGTTTTGACTACCCCTCACCTTTTCTGCTATATCAGTATACAGGACAGATGCACAATTGGACTATAAAATGGCTACAGCCATGTATTGATTGGGACAATTCAACCAATAAAAGCCTCATTATTACATGATATGTGTACACATGTATAAAGGGATAGATGTGTACAAAGCAAGATGAAAGAATATTCCCTGATCAAGCTACCTTGGTTGATGTGCTGATACTCATTACCATTATTTGCAGCATAATTTATATTTACTACTATTTTTTTTTTGGGGGGAGGGGTGTACCCATTCCTATAATTACTTATTGGGCTTTTTATGGTTCTCATTGATAGACCTTGTATGTAGTTTTATTATTTATTTACTTTATTTATTTATTTATGTGAACTTAGTTAACTATGTAAATGAACAGTTCCAAGGACCATTTCTGGCTACAACCCAGACCCAGAGGCAATCCCATTTGAACCATACATTAACAACGGATGCAAGAATATCCATAACACATATACAAAAAACAGAAACAAACTATATGCATTAGGGATAATATCTGAAACATACAGTAACAATGGATGCAAGGATATCCATAACACATATACAAAAAACAGAAACAAACTATATGCACTAGGGATAATATCTGAAACATACAGTAACAATGGATGCAAGGATATCCATAACACATATACAAAAAACAGAAACAAACTATATACATTAGGGATAACATTTGAAACATACAATAACAACAGATGCAAGGATATCCATAACGCGTATACAAAACACACAGTCTATATATTTGCAAGAAATCAGGACTACAAAGTTTATAGCTGTAAGTAAAATATGCCAGTAGATACAATGTAACTTTTAAGATAAGGAAGATCAAAGTGCAAATAATATTTTCAGCATTAACAATCAGTATGCCATGTTTCCCTCTTTGGAGCAATAAGTTTTAGGAGTAGGATTAAGAGCAGTCATTCAGATCCTCTCTTTGTAGCACTTTTTTTTTTTTTTGCATGTTTTGTTTTTTACCAGTGTAGTGGATTTGGTTAGGAGGGGACTGGAAGGCCCACCACCGTGCCAACACATCTGTCTGGCTCAATGTGCCTGCCTTGATGTATGTAAAGAATTTCATCAGAATTGCTTTGAAAAATACACCCATCCTTGCCTCAATTTTTGTCTCTGTGATATTCTCAGCCCTGGATTCCTTCCAGTTGAATTTCCCACATTGCGTGTTCTTTTTCTGCTTCATATGTCCAGTGAACACTGTCCTGTGTATCTATGGCTCATTGCATTCATTATTTTATTCTTGCACTGTTTTTCAGCTTACCAGCAGTACTTGTAACCATTATTTCACCATGGAGCCTTGATCACTGGCAGTCTTTTGTGATCAGCGCATTGGAGATAAAACTCACTATGCATGCCTTTTCATTAGTAAATGTGCCTAACAATCCATCCGTAATGTATTACATTTATATTTGCTGCTTCCCATTGTTTTTTGTGTGTGTGTGTGTGTGTGTGTGTGTGTGTGTGTGTGTGTGTGTGTGTGTGTGTGTGTGTGTGTGTGTGTGTGCGCGCACAGCTGCTTCATATGGTACTGCCACTGCAAGCCTGTAATGACTGACACCTAATGATCACCTGTGAGCAGTTAAAGCCAGTGTTACCTTCACTTTCTCCAAACCATGCCTGCAAATGTTTGATATAAGAATATTTTATTAACCACATACTTTTTTTAGCTTGAACTGTAGCTCTAACAATCCCGCCTCCCTGAAGTTACTTGTCTTGGAGTGACAGAATTATGGACAATTTCTTCCCACAAAGGTAAGGGTTGAACCAGCAGGAGAGATATTTGTCATCTGCACAAGGTGCTGTTTTTTTTTTCTTTGATTAAAAGCTACAACTCCCCCAGTGTGCTGGCTTACTTCTATGAATGCTTATACCTGTACAGTGGAACAGTGCGAAAGGATTGCTCAACTGCTACAGTAACGCTTCCCTATTCTGGGTTCTGTCAACATGCTGTCTGGCAGGCAGTCTCACATAATCTCTGGTTCCACTACTGGCAACACTCACCAACAGAATGCCTCCCAAGCATGTCCCCTTTACCAAAGAAAGATGGGTAGGCATTGTCTTCTTCATTCCTCTCCTCCCCCATGCCAACTCCAACAGGTGCCCAAGCACCGACTGACTCTGGTCATTGGTGTCACAGTCAGGGATTTATACCACTGAAGAAATGTAGCTGACCACCCCACAACCCATGTTTTGCCATCATTGTCTGGCTTTTAAACAGAAGAGCAGCAGTTATGGTAAGTGTGCCCATTTTTGTGATTCTACAGTTTGCCCCTCAAGTTCCCTCAGTTCTTAATTGCTTTTTCTGGTACTTCCACTCTCAGAAATGAGTTAATTGTGTATTTCTCTGCATCCAGACCTTTTGTAGTACTATCCTAAGCTGGTGCCTAGTTAATGAGGTTTTCTTGGTGGCAGAAACTGGATGTACATTTTTGCCCTGAATTATCTTGTATTCCTTTTTTTTCATACCTTTATATCACATAGTACTCTCTTTGCTTCTTTGTGTCTTGGGGTACCAGAGACTTTGTTGTTAGCTTTCCTTTTATCTTGCTTGACTTTTATAACACTTTGACCCTAAATACCCCCAGGAACACAAGGTTAGTAAACATCATCAATGGTGGCAGCTGTTTGTAGGGTCACTACAGGGTCAGATGCAACTTGCAAGCACAGCTATATGGATGGTTTCGCAACTTAGGCAGGGATCCCCAGATATCCAAAATCTCTTCAGACAAATGCAGTCACTTGTTATTGGCTGTCCTATTTTTCGAACATTTTACTTAGCTGAAAGTGTGTGGATAATCATCCATGTTCATAACTGTCTCTTACAACAATCGTATGACTGCTTTGTGACAATTGGTCTTTGATTTTTTTTCCTTGAATTATGCAGTAACAACATTTATTTATACATTTATAATTGCTAACCAGGAATGACCACTGCAATGCCCCATTTATAGTGGAGTCCTGAAGAGAGAGAGAGAAAAAAAATCTGCAGCAAAACAGCATAGCAACAAAGACAGCAAATAGTAATTGGTTGCATCTGAAAAAGAGAGAACAGTGTTTGCATTGTTATACAATAGAATAACAAACATGAATAGCAGATAATACAAGAGCGTACTCTTTGAATGATAGGTATGTGTCATTGTCAGCTACCTCACTGGGATGGGTCATGTCTCATTATACCTTGTTTCTCAGTATTTCATAAAATGGTGTTTACCTGATCTGTGGATTACCATTTTTCCTGTCACCAAGAAATTTATTGTCACACTGCACATCTGTCTTTAAGCAGATGAAACAAATGATGCAGAAACTGATGTGATGCAGTCTGGATTCTGGTGGCAACTTCCTGAATTTTTCATATTGTGAACAAGAAATAATATGTGCTAGGATGTTTTCTAAACCCATGTCTGTGATAGGTGCTGAAGCATGAAACATTTCATTTTTCTAGGCATTTCATTAAAAGCATCAGTTCTGAGTTCACCACAGGACATCAGCTGATTGTACTTTGCAAGGACACTGTATAACAAGGACATAGCAGTGTCATTTATTTGTATTATATCATGCATTGCACTGAATTGGGCAATATGTTATTCATGGTTTGTTTATGCAATAACAGTTTCATTTGTAACTGTACAGGTTCTGAATATACCTCTCCTCATTTCATTTATTGCTGTTTTTTGTCCACAGTGATACAGTACACATTGCAAGTTGTAAACACTAGAAAACATGCCTGCCAGTAGAGTTATGCTACAGTGTAATTTGCACACCTGTTGATTGCAGCTGCAAACAGTTACTCCGTTACTTTCACTCTTCCTCCTGCTTCAGACAAGTAGTATTTGCCTTCTGGGAATTGTTCTATGGGGATGCATGCAATTAAGAGTTGCCTAAGGATAGTTATACAACACAACAACATCTTTGAATTTTATAGATTAAATTTCACACTTCTAGGTCTAATTAGCCCTTTAATTAAGACATACTAGTTCATGCACATGGAACAAATTCCTTGTTGATCAAATTTATATTTTTTCTCCTAACCTAACAATGAATTATTTTTGTACTGGCTTTGTTTACTTGCCTTCTTTCTTTAGCTTGCTACTCACGAGATTTCCTATGTATGGCACATGATCAAGGTGGATTGCATATTTCTATTTCACAGTGTTTGTGCTCGGAGAAACTGGCTATTTGATTCTGGCTACACATTTAACTCTTCTACTCAGTACAGGGCCACTTACTGATGATCACTACCTTCTTTAGCCAGCAAACAAATATTAGTCAGGTTCGTAGGTTTAGGTAACATGTTTATGATCCATTAGCTGTTTTATTTATTCATTCATTTATTCATTCCTGTTGACTGGGTTAGTCCTACTATGCCAGTGGCCTCTTTTCAGGGGACAAAGGGTTTTTTATCTAGAATAGGTTCATAGAGGGTTACTAAGTTAATGGCCCTATGGCCATTACAAGCCTAGCCATGTAAAAACCCTGAGTACCCTAGTTGAGTATATTTAGATGATCATTTTTTGCAGAGTAATACTATGATTAGCACTGAGTGCCCCTGTCCATGAGGGGCACATGTGCCACCCCAGGGTGAAGTTTCGGTTTCCTATCCAATTTTCAAGATTTCACTTAAATAGGGTCATTGAGGAGATCTGCTTCACATGAAGGGGGAGCTTATTCCAGAGCAGCAATCTCTGGGAGACATGTCTGTCTCTTGAGCAAGTTCTATTTACATAATAGGCCAGGTTGAGATCTCTGGAGTGAGTGACTCTTGTCCCATTTGATTTGCAGATGTGCACTATTTCCATTAGGGCAGGGTCAAAGACTGCACTGCAGCCTGTATGATACAGAGTACAGTGATAGGGCTTTCAGTCTTTCCATGTAGGTCATGTCTTGGAGGCCCTGAATTCTCATGGTTAGAAACCTCTGTGGTCTCTCCATCTGCTGCAGGTGTCTGGTGAGGTACATACAGAAGGGAGCATTGTACTCATTCAGTGGTCTGATAAGGGCTAAGTACAGTGGACTAATGACCTCCCTGGTCTTGGATGCGATGTCCTTATTTATGAGATGGGTAGTATAGAAGGCTTTCCTTACTACTGTGGACACATGGTGATTGAAGTTTAGATTGCTGTCAACCTGCGTTCCCAAGTCATGCACCACTGTGTTTGAGTTTAGAGGGGTGCTGTCTATATCGTAACTAGCAGGGGATAATGAGGCATTTTTTTGTGTTTAGTTTCAGTTCATGGCCCTGGCACCAGTCGTTTGTCTGTGTCAGTCCATTCTGTAATTTTTTGGTATCATTGGGGGACTCTATGATTGCATCCAGTTTACAGTCATCTGCAAACTTAGTAAGCCACAGGCCATCAACTTTTGACTGGACTTCAGAAAAATAAATTATAAACAGTAGAGGGCCCAATGCAGACCCTTGCGGTACACCACTGGTAACTGGTTTACTGGAAGAGGTGGATTCCCCAATTTTAACAGTGTATGTTCTGTCTGTGAGCCAGTTTGCTACCCATCTAATGAGGAATAGGTTGATATCCAGCTGGGAGAGTTTCTCAATGATCCCTGAGTGGGGATAGGCAATGTGTACTGCTTTATCCTCATCCAGGGCTTTGGTGACTTTCTCAAAGTTCACCAAGTTTGATAAGCAAGATCTATCCTTAACAAAACCAAACTGGGCTGGGTTAAGAGTTTGAAGGTTACCTATGTCCTAGTTGATAAGTTCTATGATGATTCTTTTCATGGCCTTGCAGATAAAGCTGGTTAGGCTAATTGGTCTATAGTTCCCAGTCGGTTGATGACCCCCTTTGTAAAAAGGGATTACTATTGCTGATGTTCTTTGTGTTTCACTGTTGCAATCATCACATTTGGGTTATCCCTGCCAGGGTATCCTTGGCCATCCTGAATACCAGAGGCTTAATATTTCTGTGTCGGTTGCTGTCACTTCAGGACTGATGTCAGGTCATCAGTAGTATAAAGTAAGGCAACCAACACCATTATGTCAGTCTTTCTTGCTGCGGAGCCCGAAGCAGAAGCAGTTCGCATGAGTGCTGGTCGGCCGTTACCTGACTTTCGTCTTCCGAACTGAAGCTGAAGTCTTCTAAAGCTAAGTACTCCATTGGGGATCCTTTTTTCTTGCACTAACCGATGTCAGAAAAAGTTAACAATTGTCTCACCTGTGGAAAGCAAATATCACACCGAGATTTTCATTCTTACTGCATCACTTGCTTAGGCTCAGACCACGACATCCCATGCTGTCACTTTTGTGCTTTGTTCAATGCCTGAACTATACATTGTCAGGCCCTTATTGTAGATAGATATTTTTGATACAGTCCTCGAATTCTGATATGGCTTCAGTAAGCCATCCAACAGCAGATCTTGTGAAAAAAACGTAAGGATAAAGACAGAGACAGACCGCACAGGTCCAAACCTACCAACAAAGCTTCCGTTAAGCTAGTCATCAGTTCTCTGGTCCTCAGTGAGGTGCTTTTGCAGCCTCTAATGCCCACTTCTGTGGATTCACAGGCCACAACCAAGACTCTTTCGGAGTCTGGTATGCCACAAAACTCTTCTTTGACTAAAGATCCTGCGGTTGTCTCTCCCTTGGATGGGTCCAGAGCCACTGAGCAGGCACCAGGTTCTGAGGAAGTACTTTGCACTACCGATTCTCGACACAAACCGACGGCTTCTTTCGCATCTACCATTCTTTCAAAAACTACTGAGTTTCTAAGGCCCAGGGTACGAACCACACCCAAGAAACTGACAACCCAATCTCAGGCACCTACTTCCTTGCCTCAGTCTCAAATGCCTAAAATGGCAAAAGACCTTGTCATGCTGATCAGGGGAAGCCAAGCTACCCTTTTCAAAAGAAAAAGAGATCTGTCCCCAGTAGTTTTGTCTGGACAGGAGTCTGATGACTCTGATGCATCTGACTATGCAAACATGCAACCCCTCTCTGCTTATGAGGATTCTGATGCAGAGGATTCGATTCCTTCAGCCTCTCCACTCGAGGACTTTTCCTTTGGGGAAACCCTTCATATCTTAAGGGAGAATTTCCAATGGGAATGTCAGGACTACCCTTAGTCTAAAAAGAGACTCAGGGAATTCTTAGATCTTCCACAGCACAGATCCCTGACCATTCCCTTAGTCCTGGATGTTGTGGACGATGTTTTCTTGGAATCCAGTTTGACTCCTGACACCCTCCCTCCTGCACCCAGAAAACCTGACAGGTATTACAGAGTCCCTGACTCACATAAATTTATTTTCAAAAATCCTACTGCTGACCCAGAGATAATTTCTCAAGGGACTAAAGGAATTAAAGCAACCTCTGCTAAGAATCCCATGCCCTCAGATAGGGATTTCCGAGCACTAGACAGATGGGGTAAAAAAGTATACACCTCTGCCACTCTTGCTATCAGAGCACTAAATTGCCTGTTCCATATGCTAAAATTTCAGCAACATACCATGGAAGTCCTAAAACAAAAAATGTCTTCCTTTCCTGCTTGTGCAGAATCTAAAGAGTTACAAGAGTTAATGCATTCTGCAAGTCAAGTGACTAAGCACACCTTACACTGTGGTTTTGACACCCTAGAAACTTCTTGCAGGGCAGCAATCACTGGTTCTGTTCTTAGAAGGCATGCATGGCTTAAGGAATAGCCCTCGCCAGACTATGTTAAATTTAAATCATTGGATGCACCCTTGCACAAAGACAACTTGTTTGGGACTAAAACAGAGGAGGTCTTAAAAAAGATGGAAGAAAAAGCTAAATCTATGCAGACAGTTAAGGATTTCTTACAGGTCCAGACACCCAGGTTCAGCAGACATTGTCCCTCCAAGCACTGGTCCTATCCTGCTCCCACCAGGTCAGTCCAGCCCAGACCCTGGGGAAGCAGACCCCACAGACAGCAGCCATAGGGAATGCAAAGATCAAAACAGTGGAATTCCTCCACTTCAAAACCAGGGAGTTCTAAGCCATCCCCTCATGGTAAGAATTCACAATGACCCAGACTTTTTCTGGTACCCAGAAATAGAGGGCATCTGGTGCCCCATCCTCAATCTATCCATTCTAAACACTTTCCTGGTGATACCAAAATTCAAAATGCTCACCCTCCAGCAACTGCTAGCCATGCTCTCCAAGGATGCGTGGCTAGCCACCCTAGACCTAAAAGAGGCCTACCTTCACATTCTTATCAGGGAATCATGCAGGAAATATCTATGTTTCAGGGCAAGATCCCTGCACTTTCAGTTCTCTGCACTTCCCTTTGGCTTATCTACTGCTCCCAGAGTTTTCACAAAATGTCTGGCTCCCACCATTGCCTTTTGCAGACAAAGGAATATCCAAATTTACCCATACTTATACGACTGCCTAATTCAGGCAGACAGTCAGGAAAAGCTGCTCAAGCACCTGGCCTTTGTAAAGTCCCTACTGACCTCCCTAGGGTACACTATCAATGAAAAGAAATCTAAACTAGTACCCACCCAAAGGATTATATTCCTGGGAGCAAGCCTGGACACAGCATCCCAGATGGCATTCCTTACACCAGAAAAGCAAACTTACCTGACAGCCTAGTTTTCTCAACTACCCACCAGACCCCAGTTAACTGCAAGGAAAATCCTGCAAGGTCTGGGGTTCATGGCTTCTTGCATTCTACTCATTCCATATGCCAGACTGCATATGAGGAAACTTCAGTGGTACCTAACAAGCTTTTGGTGTCACCACTCTCAAGACCTGGAAACTCTTATACCAATGATACCTTGCCTAAGGAAAGATTTTCTTTGGTGGGCAGCAGCATGCTCCTACAACGAGGGACTACCTTTCTCACCACCCCCCATGGCCCAGACCCTCACGACAGATGCATCAGGCTATGTCTGGGATACACACCTGGATGGCAGGTGCATACAGGGCCAATGGAGCCCACAGCAAATCCATCTGCACATCAACCAAAAAGAGATGTTAGCTGTCCAGCATGCATTGACAGCTTTCAGGCCCCTTCTCTCCCCAGGGGGTCTCCTGACCAAAACAGACAACACCACTGTACTGTGGTATATCAACAAGCAGGGAGGTGCTCACTCCTACCCTCTATGAAGGCTGGCCATGACCCTTTGGCACACAGCCTCTGCCATGCAACTCCACCTGTTATCACAATTCCTGCAAGGTTCCCTAAACTCTCTGGCAGACCACTTAAGCAGAAATCTTCTGGACCCACATGAGTGGCATCTAGACAAAAGAACCTTCACCCTAATAACTCAGAAATGGGGCACCCAGAAGGTCAGCCTCTTTGCCTCCCACACCAACCATCAGCTCAGCAATTTCTGCACCAGAGAGCATCACTGCATGGCTTGGAAAGTGGATGCCTTATCCTTTCCCTGGGTCAATATGTCGGTCTATGCCTTTCCTCCACTACCTCTCATACCAGGGTACTGCTAAAAATAAGGGAGGAAAAACCAAGGGCAATTCTTACTGTTCTACAGGGTTCCTATTAGATGACCAAAGATGCATTCTATCGAATGCATCTTGGTCGAACTTAAAACAACGAAAAGGCAAAATAGTGAATTCTTTCTCAGGGAAAGAATTTGCTTGGCCGCTTCCATTACTTTTCCATTTGTGGCACTGTAGTGCAATCTTGGAGTTGCTATATTTAAGTAGGGGTGGTGTGGGAGGCATTTCCAGGGGCAAAGCCCCCCCACTTTATGTATTCTTTCAATTTTTTTTTCTTTTTTTTTTTGTTCGCTTTTTTAAGCATTCAATTATATAATATAAACCCGCTCCACACTGGATTCACCAGCAGTGGTACCCATTGCTGCACAGCCTGTCCCCACTGCCACCATGGCATCTCAATCAGACCCCAACCCTCCTGACCCAGAGGGAAGGAGAATTGATACATCCCCAATTGCAGACCCTCAATTTGGCAGCCTGGCTTATTCCCTGACTACTGATCAATCTGCCAACCTCAGTAAACAAGTTCTAGATGTTATACATGAGGCCAGATGCCCTAACACTAGAAAGTCTTATGCTGACAAGTGGAAAAGGTTTTGCACCTGCATTCAGGCTAAGGGAGCCAATATGGCAAAACCTCTCATCCTGGATTACCTAACTGACCTGCTACACAGTGGTCTCTCTTAATCGTCTATTAAAATTCATGCCTCTGCTGTCTCTGTTCATTTCCATAATGAGCAGCCCCTTTTCTCACACCCTCTGATCAAACAATTCCTAAGAGGGACTAGTAACTTGAGGCCACCCAGAAGAGCAGCTACCCCAGCTTGGGACCTTAACTTTGTGTTGGAAAAGCTCACCCTGCCGCCCTTTGAACCAGCATCTTCAGCAGAGTTAAAATTTCTCTCCTGGAAGGCATCTTTTCTTCTGGTCATCACTCCAGCCAAAAGAGTCTCCGAGCTACAAGCACTCATGGCTGTGCAGCAGCCCTTCATCATCTTCCATGCTGACAGGGTTTCCCTCAGGACTAACTCACCCTTCATGCCCAAAGTGGTGTCCAGTGTGGCTCTCAACCAATCCATTCATTTGCCCATCTTTTTCCCTAACCCACAAAACAAGGGGGAAAGGATCCTGCACTCTCTAGATGTGCACAGACAGCTCAGACTCTATCTAGACAGGACTAAATCATTCAGAAATTCTGATCAATTACTGGTTAGCTTTGCTGCATGGGCAGAGGGCAAAGCCATCTCCAAACAAACAATGTCCAAATGGATAGCACACTGCATCCATTTCTGTTAGAAGCAACATGGAAAACCTCCCCCTAAGGGGGTCAGGAGTCACTCCACCAGACCAGCCTCCACCTCCGCAGCTTTCCTAAGAGGAGTCCCCACCAGGGACATCCTGGAGGCTGCCACCTGGACATCTCTTCACACTTTCACCAAGCATTACCACCTGCCTATCTTCTCCAAATCCAGGGCAGGTTTTGCCACTGCAGTCATGCAGGGCATACTAGCCAGCCCCTAGTCTCTTTGACTGCCTCGACCCTTTTCCTCAGCTTTGGGAATCAAATCAAATGTAATGGCTGCAGCAGTGAAACATGAAGAACATAGTACAGCTGTGTACACTTACCATAAATGTAGATGTTCGTGTGCATTCACTGTTGCAGTCCTGGTTTCCCTCCCTCCACCCCCCTGTTCTTTCTCTCTCTCCTTTCAAGGGACATTTTGGTATTTACTTTCTACTGGTGGGATTCTTCCACCATAACCTGGCTCCCACTTGGGGGCTCCTGACAGTTAGGGCAAGAAAAACTGATGTAATGGTGTCGGCTGCCTTACTTTATACTACTGACAACATGACGTCAGTCCTGAAGCGACAGTAACCGATGCAGAAATACTAAGCCTCTGCTATTTGGGCCGGCCAAGGGCTACCCTGGTAGGGATAACCCAAATGTGATGACTGCAACAGAGAATACACTCAAACATCTACATTTATGTACACAACTGTACTTTCTTCACTCCTTTGGCACAAAATCACTGCTCAGGCTGTGGTTAAAGAGACTGCTAAATGGTTCTACTAAGTCTTGTTTTAGATTGTTTAGTGTGCAGCATGGGATGTTATCTGGTCCCATAAAGGCCATATTTTTGGCTTTGGAGAGCACTTGAATGACCTGTTCTTTGGAGATAAATGGTAGAGGACAGGTCTTAGGAATGCTATGGAGTATGGCTGGTGGGGAAAGCGGGGAGAAATTGTTGCCAAATCCGTCAGTCAGCAGGTTGGCAATTTCTTCAGGTTCTGTGTGAGTGGTGCCATCCACTATAAGTTGGGCACACAGCTGGGTATTCCCTTTGAGGTGTCAGACGTAGCTAAAGAATGCTTTATGATTGTCTTTAGCTAGGGATGACAGTATGGTCTCGTAACTTGCTTTAGCGGACATTACAAGGTTTCTGATTTGCTTGTTTAGGCTGTGTAAGGTAGTCTTCTCTTGCTGAGTATGCTCATTCTTGTTCTTAGATATCAGTTTCTTTCTTTTGTTTTATAACTTATTTATACTTGCAGTCCACCAGGGTGGCTTGTTTTTGTGAGACGACCCAGTTTTATTCCTGTCAGGTACTGCTGAGTTAATACATTTGAATAAGTGGCTATATAGGACATTTGTATACATCTGTGCATAGGAGTCCTTGCTGCCTGTGTTAGCAGGGGCTTTGAATTATACCACCTCTTAGGAGGTAATAGTTTGCTTTGGAGAATTTATTTACTTATTTATTTATATTTTTGCTCATTTGGGGGTGTCAGGTCTGATCTTTACTTCAAACAAAACAGAATTATGGTCTGACTTAACTAGGGAGGGCAGCACACTAGAGGTAGTGCAGTAGCTCCTCATGTTGATAAGTACTAGGTTTTGGACATTTGAGCCTCTTGTTGGGGTGCAGAATAACTGTTCCAGTGCATTTTAGTTAAAGTCTAAGAGCCTCACTGAAGTCATATCTGTGGTCATGTAAGCTGCTCAATCAATGAATGAGTAGTTGAAGTTTCCCATGACCAAGGTATTTGGCTGTATACTGAGTGATTTAAGCAAGTCCAGGTAGGCAATATGTTTATCCTGGTTCATGGTGGGGGGACCTGTAGCTAGCTATGATGTGGTAGAGTGTTTTGCCTATAGTTATTTGGACCTGGAGTAGCTCAAGATAGTTGTACTGTTTCACCAGTCGTGAGGTGTATTTGGATTTAATGAAAATGGCTACACCTTCACCTTTGGCACTTTCATGCTTGTTTTGGGGTGTGTAGAAGGCATTGTACCCTGCATGACTGGGGTACTCTCTACTGCCTTGAACCAAGTCTCAGTGACTGCACAGATGTCAGCATCTTCCAAGGTGAGGAGTGCTTGCAGGGAGTGGAGCTTACTGTTTAGGCTGCTAGCATTAAGCAGCATGACCTTGAGATTGTCTCTAGGGTATGTTTCTACATCAGAAGTTTTGTTGTTTTGAAATAACCTAAAAAAGGCTCTATGGGGGGAGCAAGCATCTTTGCTAATATCCTAAAGTCTTCAAGAGACAGGTGAAGGTCATCTCTGGTGAAGCATTGAGGTCTGTCGACCATGTCTTCCCAGGCTAACAGATACTGGATCCCCTTGGAGTGACGCCAGAAGCAAAGCCAATTGTTAAAATCAATCATTTTGTAAGTGTACTGTGGCAGCATCCTAGGTGAAAGTAGAATGCTGCTTAGGGCTATGGTCATACCTGCCTGGCCCACAGAATTCTGAGAGCTCTAACCTCGAAAAAGGGCATATCAAAATTAATTTTAAAATGGGTGGCGAAAGCCAAACACACTCTGACTAGGCTTGTAAATGCCCTAGGGCAGATAGCCTAGTATGAACCTATGAACCTATGTCTCTCTTCATGTATTCCAGAGAGGTACATTTCAAGTCATTCATGCCAACATGTACTATGACAGAGCCATAATGGTAATTGCTGCTGAGAGAGTTGAGTGTATGCGCCACTTGGTGGATCCTGGTATCCAACAGGCAGTGACTGTGACCTTTTCCTTGTCCAGCCTGGTGAGAGGGAAGTCTGTGTGTCTCACTATTGAGTCACCTATGACTAGGACATTTGGTTTTGAAGCATTTTGCTTTAGGGTCTGGATTGTTGCAACACTGTTATACGTGTTGTTCTGTGTACCAGTGGTTTCTGTTCATGTACCAGTATCTGAGGGTTATCTGCATTTGGGAGGTCTCTGGTCTTTTGGTAAGATCTTGGTGAGTACCTCTGTGTATGTGGGTTTATGTGTCTTGACATTATCTTGTGTAAGAGGAGTTGATGTCTTGTTTATTGCATGTGAGAGGACTGATTGAAGTTTCATGGTATAGTAACATCTCTCACATACTGCATTTGTTTGCTTTAGGAGCAGGTGGTTGTCAGTATACATGAGGCAGTTGCTGCATTGCTTCAGGATGCCCGTGTCAATCAGGTTGGCTGGAGAAATGTTAGGAAACTGACTGTCCATGGCAGCAGGTATTTCTGGTTTGTGGGAGGGCAAAAGATCAGCTATTGCTCTGGGATTAGCAAGGGGACTTACTATGTAGGATTAGCGAAGAAATTGGGGCGACACTTGACACTGCTTAGCTGAGCTGTTTGCAGTGCAGGAGTGCACAACTGAGCTGTCCAAAGAGCAGCAGTGTGATTCTAGGCATTTGCTTCTATACAAGGCACTGCTAGCCCCTGTTGTGTGGTCCACAGCTACACACAAATGCGGTGCTTAAATACAAATGAATTTAAACATTTCTAACACAATCCACCAATAGAAAAGCCCCTCACAAATCTTTAATTCCAGAAATCTTCTACTCAGATGGGTCCTGAGCTACACATTTCAGCTTTGTTGTACTCTACTGGCCCACTGGATGTGCAGTATCAAGCACCACCCAAACTCCGCCCATCACACAGCAGAAGTTCACGTCACACAGTAGTCATGAATAAACAATGTTATATATATCTCAGCCGCATGAATATTCATTTGAACAAGGCATATTTGTTGGTTGTCTCGTATATGACATGTACCTTTTTTTCTTATTAACTTTGCAATTTTTTGTAAAACAGAGAGAAACCAGGTATTTTAAAGCCTGCAATCATAAAAGCTTTAAAACAAGTTAAAAATCGTCTTACTAAGGAGAGCAAATGCAAACGTAACCACGAATCAGGCTAACCATCTGGGGACACACAGAGATCAGCACTCAAACAGTTTGTTTGTATAGTCCCTAATTTATCCAGTCACATGTAAATTATTCTAGAATAATGGTACAAGCCTACAAACAAAATCCTACTTTGCATAATACTCTGCATATTTGGTGAAAGTGCAAAACTGAATATCTTACTGTGATTACCGCAATATGAATATTGTCTTGTCTTCTGAACAGTGGTTGATGAAAAGGTCTCAGGACCAGTCTATCTACCAGTTAACAAATGCAAATAAAAGATCAATGAAATAAAAGTAAATTATAACTGAATTAGAAGTATAAAGTCAAACTTATTTTAATGGTAAACACTGGTCTAAAGGTAAATAGTGACAGGGCATTACTGGTGATGTGCATCCTTATGTTGAAATTTATAAAGGTAAGTAGTGACAGGGCATTACTGGTGATGTGCATCCTTATGTTGAAATTTATAAAGGTAAGTAGTGACAGGGCATTACTGGTGATGTGCATCCTTATGTTGAAATTTACTACCCAGATAAGTTTGCTGCCTTGCTAAACCATTTTTCATTACATTCATATCTACACATACATTTATACAGACACACAGACACACACACACAAAAAAAAAATACTTTTTACCCTTTGCTTTTACAGAGGGGAAGTCCCCTGTGCCCCCCACAGCCCCCGCTACTTCAATATACCAACTCCAAGATCGCACTATATTGAGGAAGAGAGTAAATAAAGACTACACAATGAATATTCTAACTGTCACAGGCAAATCTAACATCAAAATGTTAACACTTGGTAGCAACCACCTATGGGACACATGCCAATAAAACATGTCTTGACTTCAACAGATTCTGTGTGTTATGTAAAAGAAAGTAAAAAAATGTCAGTCTGGTAAAAAAAAACAAACATACTTTATTGTCACAGAAAGAAATAACATAATAAAAGTGAGCTTTTGCACCCAGGCCACTCTCATACGCTATCCTACTTCTTTGAGAAATGCTCAAAACTCACTTGTTAATCAGCAATCGGTATATGCATGATGTCACTGCCAAATTTGCATCGCATGCCGATCATGCATCATTTGTATATTACATCACAGGCATTAGGCCTGTCAATCACTCTGTCCATGGCCAATCCTGTGCGAAACAACCGGTGGGACAGTAGACTACAACAAAGTCTACATTTCTGCTACAAGGGTGCAGGTGGCCCTCTTAATAAAAGATGGCTGGTTTTAGTGCTCAAGGGATATCAAACAGTCTAGGTTCAGCAAGTCTGAATCTGGCTTATGCTATTTAAGGCAGATGAAGCAAAATATACAGGTGCAGGATGAATCAATCAAAGCAGCAAAAACAGTATAAAATGAAGCAACATTTCAGTGAAATACGGAACACAACTTCAAAAAACAGGCTTAAATTCTACTTATTTGTTGAAGATTTCAGTGGATGTCTTGGATTCTCTTAGATGTACTTCAGATCTCTGGCTAAGAACACAAAACTCTAAATAGCTCCTGTAAACTGAGCGCAAACCTGCATAAACATGATGTTTACATACAAATGAATTTAAACAGTTCTAACACAACTTACCAATAGAAAAGGCCCTCAAAGAGCCTTTACTCCAGCAATCCCCAACTCAGATGGGTCCTGAGTTACACACTTCTGCCATAAGGGTGCAGGGGGGGGCCCATTTAATGTAAGATGGCTGGTTTTAGTGCTCAAGGGATACTAACAGTCTAGATTCTGCAAGTTTGAATCTAGCGCAAGTTTGAATCTAGCCTATGCTATTTGAGGCAGATGAAGCAAAATATACACGTGCAGGATGAATCAGTCACAGCAGCAAAAACAGTCTAAAATGAAGCAACAATTCAGTGAAATACAGTACACAAGTGCAAAAACAGGCTTTAATTCTTTTTTGTTGAAGACTTCAGTGGATGCCTTGGATTCTTTAGATACACTTCAGATTTCTGGATAAGAATGCTAAACTCTGAGCAGCTCCAGTAAAGTGAGACAACTAGTGGAACTTTTTCCGTACTCTTTTTGATAGGTGCTGTGGGATCTTTTACATTTACCTGAACTACCACCAACTCATGCAGATGAGACCTCTGTTGAGAGTTGCTATTACTTTTCAGACATAATTAAATAACACTTTGTTTCTAATGCTAATTAATGTAGATTGATTATACAGATTATTTTTGAAAGTAGTATAGTATTTTCTTTTCCTGTAGTACAGCTTACTGATTTCAGGTTTTTGACAATGAGTGTATCGACATTTAGGTCAGTTTGGTATACAATTTTCGATGCAGGGATTAATGATATGCAACATAATAAAGGCATTTTGACCTCTTAATATTTGAGTTGTAGATTTTTATCCCAATCTGCCTTTGACAAATGTGCATTTTGTTTAAAATTGTAGTTTTCGTGGTCATTGTCTATAACACTGGAGACATTTCCCATTGAGTAGATTCTAATTCTTAGTTTATATATAAGGTATCATGGTAAGTGTTTATTGGAGCCGCTATGACATGGTATGATCTGCAGCCAGTAGTGCCATCCAATGAGATGAGGAGTAAACAATAACCCACTGAACCTGTGAGCAGAACATGCAAAATATTTTTGCAAGTCTCCTGCATCCCCAAGTATGGGACATAGACACATACACATGCACACACATACACCCACACACATCCGCACAAACCTGCACACACCCGCGCGTGCACACACACACACACACACACACACACACACACACACACACACACACACACACACACACACACACACACACACACACACACACACACACACACACACACACACGCACACATGCACACACTCACACACACGCACACACACACACACACACACACACACACACACACACACACACACACACGTGCGCACATTTACTTAAGTATACTAACACTGTAGGTGAGCACCTACATGGATGAAAATGCTAAGTACACAAATTGCAGTCTTGCACTAGAGTGAAACAATACACAACATTTATGGACTCTTCACTTACAGAAGTCAGGATTACAGGGATTAACACTTGCTAATATTATTTTCATTGAAAGGTGCAACTCCCATGTTTATCACTGAGGGAAGTACCCTAGGGTTTGTTAGTATAGTAGTTATAGTGGTACATCTGCTTAGATTGCAGATAATCTGTTCAGAACTGCATTGGTATATAAAATCCAGTTTGACTATCTCTGGTTTAATAACTACCTCTTAAACAGATAGCCCGTCCGATGGCAAACATCCTTCTCCCCTTTCCATTTTAAGACTGGAGTTCCCCAGGGTTCTGGCCTGGGCCTCCTGTTTTTTAGTATTTACAAATAATGTCTCCTGCCCCCACTCTAGGTTAATACAGTATACAGACGATTCCACAATTATTAACACCTCCGGCAATATACAAAAGCTCCACACTGTCACTGAACAATCTGCACCTAGTAGAACAATGGCTAACTGAAAACAACCTGCTTCTCAACCCCAAAAAGGCCAAGCTTCTCCTTTTCCTTCCAAAAAAAGCTCAACCCAGCTAAAGAAAACTTCACCATCTCATCCTTAGATAATACAATTGTCACCACTGACTCAAACATCAAATCGCTTGGTGCTACTATAGACAACCAATTAAAATTCGACCTGCATATCTTAAACTGTATCAAAAAGTCCATTCAAAATTAAGGGCTTCTATACCACAACAACAATCATGACCTCAGAAGCACACAACAAAACATTCTGCAGGTGACCAAGTCAAACAAATGTATTGGAAAAATACTTTACAGTCATTCAATTGCGTACTCATGGAACAAGCTTCCATTGTCCCTTCGCTCCACTACCAAAAGTGGCGATTCAAAAAGCAACTAAAAAATCATTTCCAATGTGCATGGATCTGTACTTGTCAGGAATTTACCTAATTAATTTTTCTTCTTCTTTCAATTAACATATCTACCTGGTATCTGCTATCTAAACTGTCTACACATATTCCTCTGTCTGTAGTTAGTACCTATGCTATTAAATGCATCTCTGTTGTACTATGTCATGATGTTTCTCTGAATTTTTTATTGTAGGCATTGCTACATTCCTCGTAAATAACTTAATTGCTAATCAAATTTCTCAAACATATTGCTACTGCATTCTTAAAATATTGTACTTTTGCCTTGTATATATTTGTACTGTATATTTGTCTTTTTCTGTTTTTGTACTGTTAAGTATCTTACAACTTGAATTGTTAGTTTTTTTTTCTTATTTTTTAATTACTTTCCTGGAGCTTTTCTCCTCTGGTCTCTGCTGAAAAAGGGCTCTCTGGGCCCAGTCTGACTAACCTGGTTAACAAATGTAAAAATAAAATAAATAAATAAATGAATAAATAAATAAATGATGCACACATGAGAGAAAGCTCTTGAAAGTGTTGTATTTTTTCTATTTTTGGTTGCAGAAGAATAGTAAGACATTGTCCTGTCCTGTATATTACAGATTGTGTCCACAATTTATAATAAAGATTCTTTATCTCTGAGGTGCAACAGTTTTAACCACCTCACTGAGCAAAGGAAGAAATTACAAGGACATTCTTTGGCTGAGTTTTTCTGCTAGTATTGCCTTGTATCACTTCTTTTTTCCTATGTGATATTATTTAAGAATTTGTAAAGTAATAAATATTTACCGACATGTGCAGACCCGATGTGTGCACCACATTTTTGGTTATACTGTTACAGTGAAGAAAAAATTCAGTGCTTTACAGGTAACTCATATAATAACCATACAGAGCTTAAGAGATTAATTATATTAAACAAGTAATGAAAGTAGAAAATCTCAAACTAATGTGTCTGTTTTCCATGGCGTAGATGCATCATTTAATTTAAAGTAGTTAACTTTGATTTCAACTACCAACATAACAAGGCATGTGTGACACTCTGTTATCTAATTATGGCTGCAAGATCACTGAACCACGTCACCCTCTGTCTCCTTATTAGAGTAAGTGTGTGACATTAATACTTCAGCTTATAGTCCACAATCATTTTGTTCCATTAGAAGGGCTATCCTTAATGTCCTTTATATGAATCATTTCCTTATACTCTTCTCTCCTTTATACAACTTTATCTTCCCAGAAATGTTGCCAGGTTAAAGTAATGAAAGTAATGCTTAACCTGACAGAGGCTGTTTCACCTACCTAAAGGTTATTTCTCTAAACATGTCACTTTTCTTCAGTTAAGCTTAATGTAAAACTAACCGTTGGCTACTTCCTGCATTCATACCAGGCAAGAACTCCCTTCTACAACTCCCAGTAAAAATAATTAATAGGGAAACATTAAAGCTATTTGCTGCCACAAAGAGCCAGCTAGGATTTTCATATGGGAGCTAAACTGCACAGGGAACAACCTTATTAGAGAAGTAAATCCTACATAGACCAAGTTCCTCTTTCATCCTGTGTAA
This sequence comes from Protopterus annectens, assembly GCF_019279795.1. Classification (NCBI taxonomy): domain Eukaryota; kingdom Metazoa; phylum Chordata; order Ceratodontiformes; family Protopteridae; genus Protopterus; species Protopterus annectens. Next base: position 203,605,835 of record NC_056726.1, on the reverse strand, counting down.
AATGTGCTATACAGCAGTTATATGTATGTATGTTTAACTCTCATTACCTCTGGTCTTGTCAGGCCAAGACCATTATTTTCCAGCCTTCACTTATCTGTCTTTTGTGACCATAATGCCTCAAAGCTACCTTAACCATCTATTTTGCTCCTGTGATTCTAACTAGGCTTGCCACCTTTACCTCTTAAATTTCTTGAGAAGTAAGCTACGCACCCCTGTGTAATGTAAATACACTCCTTGCCTCCCTTTTAACAGGCCACACTCAGAAACACCAATTTTAAATATCTTATACAGTGATTTCAGGGCCAGCCTTGAGTGATAGAGAGTTGTAGTCAAAGGGATCTATGCCCTATACACTGTTCCCCTGGCACATGACCTAGTCCTTGTTTTACACTTCATTTTTTCCTGTACCCTTTTAACACATCCTAAGTGATGACAGCTGCAGCATACTAACTGTGCAGGACTGTGTGAGAGAAAACCTGCGACAGTCAGGCATGAGTGCAGAAGAAGGTAGGACAGTGACATTGAATCAAGAGAGATGGCGGCAGTCAACAGACAGCCCAACCCCATACAAAAAATGGGAAAAAAGGGGGATGATGATGATAACTGTGCAAGAAAGAATTTACTTAAACCAGGGATATGGGGCCACTAGGTCCACAGAAGTTATGTGGGTTTAGAAGCTCTGAGAAGCATTTTACCACTATTTTCTGCAACCACTAATGCAGTGATGACCTGAGCAACATGAATCATAATTAAGTAAAAAACTTTTATTATTGTTTTTAATTTCAAGGAAGAAATAAGTTGTGTCCAGTGATTAATGTTCAAAGCTGAAAAGTGATAGTTACCAATAAACTGTGAAGTAGTAATCATTAATCCAAGAAGATGAATGCTTGTTTGGGAACGTAAACCATATCTTGGCTAGGTGCCTGCATTCTAAGTCCCCCCCACAAAAAGTGAGTCACTTTCTGAGTGCCCCCCCTCTTGTGTTAGATGGAGATGAAAGTGAAAGAACAAATGGTCAAAGTCATATATTTAAAATTGCTGCTGACATCTATACAGAATGCCTCCTCATCTCTAACTCCACAAAGCACACTTTCAGTGTACCACTCTGATGTCAGACTGGGAAGTAAGTAAAAATAACAAATGAAATGCAGTAACATATTTTGACTTGTTGCTTTAAGAAATATATACACATCATGCCTCTTTACACTTTCTCCCTAACAATAGCCAACTATATACACATCTGATTTTGGTTGTGAGGAAAGTAAAACAATCTAAGTACTATATTTCATCTTGTACATCCTAGACAGTACACTGCCCCTAGATAAGCTATAGTGACCTTGTGTGCATGCCGTTGTGGTCTGATGTTGAAGAAATAATAATCACTGTTCCTAGCTCCCACACAAGTTATGGTAACCTCATGCACAAAAACCTAAATTTTGATTGTGAGGAAAATTAAAGAAATAATATCTGTTGTAGCTTCAGCACCTACAGAAACTATAGTGACCTTCTGTGTCCACCTTTGAGTGGAGTTAGTTTTAAGATTAAGAGAGGCCTCCAAAAGCTCTGAGGGAATAAATGTTCTGTGATGCATTTTATTCCTTGTATTTGAAAGAAAATGGCTTGCTGTTTTTTTCCTGATAACAAGATCTATGTATATGCCCACCAATATGTTTTGACACACGTGCACACATATCCATCATATTACCTCTTCAATCCCACTAAGTAGATCCTTCCATGTTCTTGACAGGCCTTTCCACTCTCCCACCCTCCCATGATGCCTTGCACCATTTAAATGTTAGTGTTAGGCTTTCTGGCACCATCCTTTTAAACCCCAATGCTATCTACACCACATCCTACTGAATAACCCATTCTGGTGATGTATATTGTGTAAGCCATAGTCTTCTCTGGTTAGATTCACCATTGAACAGAAAGTATTTGATGATATTTTAGCCTTTATAGTTTTTGACTCACTTAAGTATTTTGTTACAATGCTGTTAGGTTGATAGTGTATTCTACAGTGTGTTTGTGCATGCGTAAACCTGAGACTAGGTATAATAGCTTATTCATTGCTTTCTTGACTTCAATTTTTGTGCTTTATATTGCTAACTACTTTTCAATCAACTATTAAGTCATCTACAGTTAATCTTTATAGTGACTACTGTACACAATTAACTGAATGACTTCCATGGGTGTATTGCTATAATACATGCTTATCTATACTTAAAAAGCTAGAAACTCCCTTTTAACAAGTTCCCCTGCTGTTTTTTTCTTAATAGTGACTACCTAAAATTACAAAATCTATCTAACTTGATGTGCTCCATATTTAGTGTTACTAGGATACAGTCTTTTCTACAATTCATAAGCTAGAGACTCTATTAGCAGCATTGTACACCATCATTTTCCACTCAGGAATTGTATTACAGCATTTATTCTAATGGCGACTACTTACTGTAAGAAAAATTATCTAACTTGATGCCTCCACATGTAGTGCTACTGATGTATGAAAAGTTTAGTGTATAGTTTAGTGTACCATTGTACACATTTGTTTTTCCTCTCAGGAATTATATCACTGCATTTATTCTAATAGCGACTATCTTTGCATTTTTTTTATATTAGCCACTACCTAAAATAAAAGTTCTTTATCTAGTGTTACTGTGCAGATATAGTCTTCACTATAGTTTAATAAGTCAGCAATTTAATAGGACCATTGCAGGCTATTTGTTGTGACACAGGAGTTAGTATTTCTGCATTATTTTATTAGAGACTACCCTACTTAGTTAGCTAGGTTTATTAATAAGCTAACAACCCCCCCAAATAAGAAAATAGCTTGTTTATTACTTAGTTAGTAATCCTCCTAGAGTAGTAAAATATCCAAGTTGATGCAGCTCTTTTGGTTGACTTACTACTATATTCAGCTAGAGACTTCCATATAACAAGTGTTTGTACTGTTATTTAACTTGAAACCTCCTATAATAGTAAATAGCCAAAGATTTCACCTATTCTGTTGTGACGAAGTGTTTTTTTAACAAATATAGCTGAGCAACTCCATTAAACAAGCTCTCCTGATGATATATATCTAAAAACTCCCTATAACAGACAAATATCCAGTGATACAGCCTTTTCTGTTATAATAAAGTGTTGCTCAGCAATTGCAAACTAGCAACTCCAATAAAGTAGTCCCCCTGCTATTACCTAGCAACTTCTTATAACTGAAAAATATGCAACTTGATGTGGTTCCATGGGTGATGAAATACTGTTTGCTGTTAACAGTTTGTTTATAACAAATTACACATTTGATACTTTAACAGCTACTACCTGCAAATTATACCTGATGCATTTATGCAGCCTAATTTGCCAATAGTGTCAACTACTTTTGGATTGTACTGATTGAGACTGTGCCTCGACTTTCACATGTGGTATTTGTGTGAACCTACGACCACAAATTAACTCTGGGAAGAAATATCCATGGAATTGCTATGGCTAGGCTTGTATAGGCCCTAGGGCTGATAGCCTAGAAACAACCTATGAATGTATGAACCTATGAACCTATAATATCTGCACCCTTATCATTGTCTGTAATTATATATTACAAGCCTGCTACTGTTTCTACACTGCAGTAAAGTGTCATGATTATATTCAGCATTTGTATTTTGTTACAAGTTGTACAACAAAGTCTGTCATTATTCTTATAGTGCATTGCTCATTATATTCTAAGTTGTATAGCAATGTTTGTATTTTCTCCAAACTACTGAATGCTACCTGTGCACTCTAAATATTTTAACTCCTCTTTACTATGTATCACACCATCCCAACAGCTCCTCTACTCCTGCTATAACAATTTCTCTTGCTCCCTGTTGCAGCTAGCCCTGTTTAAGCTGCTTTGTTTTCTCCCTGTCTCACATCTCTCCCCTCCTTTTTATTCCAGATATATTTTATCATCAAAACAACAAAACAACCGTAATTATTAAGACTCCCAACAACTACAGAAACCCAGCAGCATCAAGAGGCCAGTTTCAGTGATTTTGACAAGTGCTTGCTAAAGAACCAGTTATCTTCATTGCCTGTAGTCCCAGACTCAATAATGTATGTTGTATATGAACAAGATATTACTATTACATTACTGTACTTTAACTAGTATTGTCCAAGGGCTCCTCATACATCACCATAACATGTACATTCTTACCCTTCCTCCCCATCCTGCTCCTGAACCAATTTCTCTAACTAATATTTTATTTCATACCTAGCTAGCATCACCTCCAAATTTAAAGTACAGAGTTACTCTTTTCTTCTCTCTGTCTGTTACCTCTGTCATTCTATAACATGGTCCTTCATATATACGACCATAGAACTCAACTCTAGCATATACACTAGGCTGTCCACTACAGAATATGTTAGGCATTTATTTTAACAGTAGCATAAAGCTTGAGGTATTTACTTATTGTTTTTCTTTGCAATTGTAGCACCAGCAGCTTTAACCTGCTCTGTCCACCCTTGTTGCACTCGGGCTCACTCGGTTGCCCTACCCTACCCCATTTCCCACCCACCCCCACTACCCTGCTTTTATACCTGCAAAGTCTGCTCCTATAAACTCAATCATACTTCCCCACATTTAATTAATTCCCCACCCATAATCATCAATCTAGTAATCAAGACACACAACATCAAACTACTATCCCACCTACATCTTCCAATACACTGCAGAATCTCCCAAAAGTCAACCTTCTTACAACATATTAAATTATACACACTGCAAAGTGCACACACTTTCCAACTACACTATATATCCATTGTTGTATCTCACACTTAACAACAGATATGCTTCTTATATTCTGTATAACCACCTTACTCTTGATCCTTAACCTAAATACAACAATATACAACAGTACTACACATCAGTAACCTCCACTACCAATTACCCTTGTAAACAAAGCAGCTTCTCAAACATCTCCTCTTGACTTTATAGCTATACTCTCCCTCATATCTCAATCCCAAACTTGCCTCCATCTCACTCAATAAACCCCAATTTATACCCATTTCCACTACCCCAGATAAAAAGCACTTTATCTCATTTCTACTTCAAAGTGGAGACATACATCCTAACCCAGGCCCAGTTTTAAATCCTTATCAAATATCAAACCTAAAAACCTAAATATTATAAAACAAATAAAATGCTGTGTCCGTATGAAGATAAAACCAAGTTTATTCCAAAGCCAGTAGTGAGCACTTTTGCCTCCTCAATTGGAGACTTCTTGAGACTAAGGCTTCACACTGAAATAAAATAAAATCATTTATATACTTAATAACTCATTACATTATTATAATTTAAACATACAGTTATCCTAAATTCATGTGCTTATAAAACAGCTTACAAAACACATCCTCATATAGATATTAACACAATATTGACCTAATGTTTTAGCCCCTTCCTTTTTAAATACATTATAAACTCTTCTCTATTATTTAATCCTGGGGGAAGCATGCATTAAGCCTCACTTGCCAGCACTATTCTAACCAACCTAGCTCTTCTTCAGCACTGATGGTGTTGTATTCAGAATTTAGAACATCCAATACTATGCATTTAAAATGCACTGTACATTTCTTATCTATATAATGTTTACTCATAACATTGTTCATGTCTCCATGTGCAATTGCGTAATTGCGTTAGTAAATTCTTCTGAATAATTCTTTTTTAGTTCTCCCTACATAAAATGATCTGCATTCTAAACACATTAATATATACACTACATTTTTAACTTTACATGTATACCTACCAGAGACTTGTACTACTGTTTTCCCAACTAACAATTCATTACTGTCTGTAAATAAATATTGGCAGTAGTTACAATTAAAACATTTTACCATCCCTCTCCTAGACTCAACTTCTTTTGGCCTATTTAATTTACTCTGAAACTAATCTTTGTAATTTTGGCCCTTTTTTGCACAAACATGGGTTCACTTCCTACCTTTTCTACAATGTCTCTATTACCTTTCAAAATTGCCCAGTTTCTCCTTACAATACTTTTTATAGTGCTAGAATCTGTGCTGTTTTGCACTGCTAATGCTGTCCTAAAACTATTTTCTTCATTACTGCCATCAATGCTGTTGCTGTGAACTACATTTATTTTTCTTTTTTCTAGTTCTTCTTTAAATAAAACTTTTACTTCTCCTTGTGGATACCCTCTTGTTTGCATTTTTTCACAGAAAGTTTTAGCTTCTTGTTCAAACAGATTGTCTTCTTTTTTTTTAAATTATTTATCCTTTTTAACTGTCCCTTAACTATATTCATTTTAGTTTTCTTTGGATGTAGGCTGGAATAATGCAAATACATATTATTTTAAAAGTCTTTTTTATAAATTTTGGAAATGAATTTGTTCCCATCTTTGTATATAGTAAGATCTAAAAAATTAATTTTATCTACAGCAGAATTGTAAGAAAATTTTAAATAAGAACATTATTGATGTAATTAAATTTTTTTTCTAACTTATTTTTAGAGCCTCCCCATATTAAAAGAACATCATCAATAAAACGTAACATCTTTACTATATATTTATTAAACTCACTTTCCAATATATTGGCAGTTTCCCAGCCTTGCATAAAAACATTTGCATAACTTGGAGCTAGGGCTGCACCCATTGTAAACTCCATTCGTCTGAACATACTTCTGCTCATAGAAATCCAAATAATTATAACTCAGAACTAAATCAATCATCTCCATCAGCAGTCCTACAGTACTCAAAGAAAACTCTTTAGATTTCAATAATTCAATTCTAACCGTTTCCATTCCCTCTTTATTTGAAATCATAGTGTACAGAGAATTGATGTCTAAAGTTACCAATATATATGTGTGTCTAGTACATAGATCCCTTCTATCTTCTTCATACAATCATAACTCTCTTCTGTAGATGTTTGTCTACAAATACTGACATTCCTTCAGTTTTGCTGTTTCTACGTACTACTATTGGTCTTAAGGGTGGTGAATCTAAGTTTTTATGGATCTTTGGAATTCCAAAGATCCTACTTATTTTAGGATTAGTGTTAGAGTTCTCTTTGTTCTTTCATCTTTTCTTCCTGTATAGACCCATTCTTCTATACAGGAATCAATCTGTGTATACCCTTTTTCACTTCCTTCATATTAACAATTCTATAGAATTTTTCATCCGTTAACAATTCCCCCATTTTTGTTCATATACATTTCCATCCAACAACACCATTGCTCTACCTTTGTCAGTTTTAAAGACTAATACATCTTCGTTTTTGATTAATGCATCAAAACATTCCTTTTCTTTCCTTGTTAGATTATAATATTTAAATATAGTTTCACTATCTAACATTTCCAGCATTTGTGACATACAGACATTCAAAAACATTTCTAATTCCTTGATTAAAGGCGGATTGTAACAACTCGGCTTATAACATTCAATGTTACTTTGCTTCTGAGATCCAAACAAGACATTTAAATTAAGTTTTCTAACATAGTCTCTAATTTCATTAATCATAGTCTATTTGTTTGCTCTTTGAGCTGGGGCAAAATTCCATCCCTTGCTCAGCACACAACAGTCATCATTCATTAATTTTTAAGTAGATAAATTTATAATTTTGAAACTGACTGTACCTATGTCTTCCAGAATTGTTTCTTTCTGTTCTAGTTCTTCCCTGGCCTTCTCCTGCCATATCCGTTTTTGGCTGTTGTTGTTGGTAATTATTTGGATAGTTGAATCTCTCCTGATTTCCTGCTGTTACATGGGCCCAAGATCTTTGCTGGTTTTCAATCCTCTGATAGACATCTATAGTTTGTTGACATTCAGTCATTTGGTTTCCTTTGGGCTGGGACATTATACTCATTTGGTTGGTTTGGTTGGCATCTAATTTTTAGCCTAATTGCTTGTTCAGGTGCTTTAGCCACTTGAACCTGTTTATATTCTTTTTTTTACTGTTAAACATAGTTCCAGTTGTTGTTTTCACATTTTCTTGACCAGTTACTTGGCCGTTGGCCCTTCTATTCAGCCTCTCCGATCTTCTGAGCATATTCACATCATCTTCACTTGGTGTGATGTTCCCAGTCATCTCATTGTCCTGTATACTGCTCTGAAGTTGCAATCCATATGCTAATGCCACGCCCCCAGCATACTCATTACGATTTCTTAAAAATGTCTTAGTTTTCCTCTTGCTCACCTCTTCATTTAATTTCAGCAAGTTTTCTTGATTAATGGACATCTTACTATTGAAATTTTCAACAGAAGTAATTTCTTTTATCTTGACATAGTTCATTTTTAATTTCTCAGTTAATTTCACAGTTTTACTGTTGTTACAATCATGAAGCACTTCCATATACTGAAGCCCTGGCTTCTGGTTGATTTCCAGCCATTTATCAGTTAGATCTTTAGGCAGGTCTTTCCCAGCTGGGAGAATGTTTATTCTTAGTCCCTTTGGGACTTGTTTAACTTTCAAACTCTTGTCAAAAAATAAATGATCCCACTGAAGGCATTTTAGCATAGAAAAGACATTTTCTAGTGTGCGAAAACATTCTTGCAAATTGAGAGCATTACTCAACATTTCTTCAAACACATCCCTTTCTTCAATACAGAAAGGGTTTTCTTGTGGGGCTAAACATCCATTTAAGATATCTTCACTACAAATAGACTGTATGTTTAAATTATAATTATATAATGAATTATTAAGTATATAAATTATTTTATTTTATTTCAGTGTGAAGCCTTAGTCTGAAGAAGTCTCCGATTGAGGAGACGAAACCGCTCACTATTGGCTTTGGAATAAACTTGGTTTTATCATCATACGGACACAGCATTTTATTTTTGTTTACATTTTGCATTTATTTGCTTGCTGCTAGCTGAGGACTAAATACTATAATGTTGAATCGAAGGAGCATATGTAGCAAAATAACCCCAATGAATGCATGGATACGTCAAAATAAACCTGACATATTAGTCTTGACTGAAACATGGCTACACCCCAAAGTAAATGCCACTGAAATAACACCCCCTAACTTTGCCATTACTAGTCAAGACAGACCCAGACAGAAAGGCGGAGGGATAGCCCTTCTTTATCCTTCAATATATAACATTAAACCTCACGCAAGCAAAATACCCATCTTTTCCCATGCCAAAATACTGATATCCTTCCTGAACCTCAGCACAACTAAAAGAATCTGCATCATAGTACTATTTATTCCACCAGGTCATAATGTACTTGTCCTGGAAGATATACTATCCTGGACATCCCAAACAATCCATCATGACACCATCATCCTAGGAGACATAAATATTGTCTGGGATTTCATTGCATGTAACTCCCCCTAAATACTATCAACCTTTATGGTTTCACTCAGCTAATTAAAAGCCCAACTCATTATAACAAAGATATCACTTGCCATTACATTTTAGATTGGATTCTAGTATCTCATCCAACCAACTTCCCCTCTTCTGGCAAACTGTTTGTTTCCCATAGTCACCATCTACCCATATTTGCCAATAGAGCCAACACACACCAAGTAAAAAAAACATACCCTTAAAGCAGTCAGAAATACAACCAACTTTAGTCAAGATAAGTTAAATGCTTTACTACTAAGAATATATTTGATGCCCATTAAACTGCTACCACTTTTCCATGCAGTATTTCAGGACCACATTCCTATATATATACTTGGTACCCTGGCCCCCACACATACAAAAAGAACCAAAAAGAATACAGCACCATTGCTTATTAAAGACTGTAAAGACCTGATGAAACAAAGAGACATAGCCTGGAACACCTGAAAACTTAAACAACAGAACAAACCCTCATCTGTTTGAAAAAACTCTGTAACAACATTACAAGACTAGTAAACAAAACTAAGAAATCCTATTACTCATAACTTCAACTCCAACACAAAAGCAACCCCAAGAAATTCTGGCACTCAGTATTAACCCTACTCAGCCCAGGCACCAATAAAGAACACATCCCATCACCAGATGCCCCACCATCCCAGATAGCCAAAAACTTTAATGAGCACTTCATAAAAAACATAGCAGATCTGTTAAACAATACCCCCAACACTCAAACCCCCACATATCTACCATTCTAAAAACCAGCAACATCTCATCATCTAGCTCTGACCCTAACTTAAACAACCCATTTAATCTACATAGTGATAACCAAACTTCTTTCACATTCCAGCCCATACCTATAGCTACCATAAAGAGACCACTACTAAAACTAAAACCCTGTTCCACTTTGGCAAACAAAGTCCGACAACAATAGCTTAAACTTGCAGCTAACTCAGTTGCATTCCCAATTAGTATCTTAATTAACAGATCTCTGTCTGAATCTCTACTGCCATATATATGGAACTTATCACATATTACCCCCATCCAGAAATAAGGGAACCCCACAGAACTATCCAAGTACCAGCCCATATCCATTTTCTCACCTATATCCAAAATTCTTGAAAGATGTGTCCACCAACAACTAATTCAATACCTCTTAAAACATAATCTATTAACTCAAACTTAACATAGATTCTGACCTGGCCCTAGCACATTCACATGGTTAATATCCTTTACAGATACCATGAATAGGCCCAGAGACACAGGATACTATGTACCTTCCATATTCCTTGACCTCTGTAAAGCCTTTGACATGGTTTCTCACCCTTAACTCATCAACACACTCTCTAACCTAGGTTTCTCCCATAACACAGTACAATGGTTCCATAGTTAACTCAAAGATCAGAAAAAACAGTTAAATGGTCACACAAACTCTCACCCTTTCTCCATAACCCTGCAGAAGTCCCTGAAGGCTCCATTCTTGGCCTCCTACTGTTTAATATATATATATATATGGTTCTACCTGACATAACACAACACCGCACATCACCGACACCACATATTCGACAGTCCATAAACACGAAACCACATAACAAATAACCGACGGTACACAACTGCACACACCACAATCACAATTATAAAAACAAAACACATCCCCATTCCACAAACCACACACACAACACAAGCACACCAAATCCTTACAAGCCCACACTCTAACCCTGCTCCCTAACCTAACTCACTTAACCCACCCCTATCCCCACAATCTCCACACTTACCTGCCATACTCACACAGCCTTTCCCCATGTCGCATCCTCGGCGTTGGTGTTGTCATCCGTCGCGGTCGTCTTCTGCATTGTCGATGTTCTGCCACCGATTCCCTCCGGTCTTCGCTTTTGGGGTCTTCTGGAGCTCGAATTGCGCTGTGTCTCTTCGCCCTTGTATTTAAGTCAGGTAGAACCATATATATATATATATATATATATATATATATATATATATATATATATATATATATACACAAATAACTTACACATGACCTCTCCACCTGGAACCCTTATTCAACATGCAAATGATTCTACAATCATCTGTACCTTTCCCACACTCCTTGAACAAATTTCCAACACTCAAAAGTTGCTCACTGCCATTGAATCAAGAAAACTAAACTAGTACTCTTTCTCCATAAAACCAGCTCCCCTATCACTGATCAGTTTAATATCTACTCAGCTGGTAACTCTATCATTGAAATAGTACAGGAAACAAAACTACTGGGAGTTATTATCAACAACAAAGGTGCCTTCAACCCCCAGATCCAACAAAACATAAAGAAAACTCATCAGAAACTCAGACTCTTAAACAGAAATAAATGCTTTATAGCCCCTGCTACCAAAGTTAACCTGGCTAAAACTTTTTTGCTTCCCTCCCTTCTCTACAGTGCCACTCTTCTAATCTGCAAGCCTCTGCCATGTCTAAAATCAAACAATGTTACAATAAAGTAGCAATGTTTGCAACAAATGCAAAATATTGCACACATCAATATAAATCTCTGTGTGAACTAAACTGGCTTGAACTCCCTAATCAACTTGCTTACACTCAACTATCTACCCTGCACAACTTAATTTTCAAGCCGACTGCCTGCCAGCACAAGATAAATTAGTCAAACCCTACATACCAAACAGATCCCTACAATCAGATGGCAAAAACTTGCTATCAATCACTAAACCTTCAAAAGACCAGGACATAGTCTATACTCATTTTCTGTCTCCAAACTATGGAAATCACTATCCCTAGATACCAGATCAATCGCAGGACTTACAAGCTTCAAAGCCTCTTTAAAAGACTATCAAACACATGGGTCTGTACCTGTACAACTCCAGGTTAATCCCACCCATATCTCTGCCTCCAGGCTAACACCACCCACTTCTTTCTTCCGTCTCCTTCACTCTGACTCAGTTTGCACTGCTTTTATATCTCTCTAAACTGCCAGTTAAACTATACTATCAACTGCAAGTATCATTATGTCCCGTAACTCAACCTAGGCTAAGCTTCATGTAGAATTGAGTATTAAAGTATACTATTATTATTCCCCTCATTTTAGCCAATGTTTGCATCATGTAAGTTGAGAGTGTTATGCCTTTCATCTCCTATATAACATGTTGTTTCATTCCATCACAATAAGGAGGTTATTCTAACCCCCATCCACTCTGTGCTGATAATCTCTAATCAATTTTGTTAAACTTGAACTCCTAAAAACATAATGTACAATGATTGACTGTCACTTGACATGAACCTTGTTATCTTGTCAAGTCATTTCACATGATCATACTAGAAGTTTATCTTAATGATATTTAATGCCATTGATTATCCCTGTAATGTTTTAAATGTCTGCATGTGTAATGTCTTAAATATCTGTATGTGTTCTATATACTGCAATTTTTCTATTTACAAATGTATGTGGAGTTTTTCTTCCCAGGCTGCCACTGAAAATGGGTTCTGTTGATCCAGTCAGATTATCCCAGTAAACAAATGTCAAATAAATAAAATAATTAACTAACTAACTAACTAACTAAGTAAATATATTGGTGCTGCCCCTGACAAGTCATATTTGTCACAAAGTAACATTAACTGACACACACTAACACTACATGCTTACCTATAGCCAAATGAGAAGAACATCATCTCACCTTCAGCATAATTTGGGAATGTTGGAGAAAATCAGAAAACCCGGTTAAAACCCATAGAGAGAGAGAGAGAGAGAGAGAGAGAGAGAGAGAGAGAGAGAGAGAAAGGGAGATTGGGAGAAAATGCAGAGTCCACACAGAAGGAAGCAAAGCCAAGAACTCAACCAGAGAGACAAGCACTGTGACACTCCATCAACTTTCATTTGCTTTCCCACATCTCCTGCCCAAATCATCACTTATTGTGTGCAATGCTGAAGTTTTATGATGGAGAATGAAATAAATTATGACCATCTTGTTACAGTCATATGGGTTACAACAACCCCAACGCATACACATACAGGCATAAGCCATAACAATGATCACTTGCACACTGACTTCAACAAGCACAATAAATAGTGTAACATTGCTTCTACCAGGGCAAATCATTGATGGTTTCACTGTAATAAAACAATATCAGGGATTAAGTCATTGCCTTCCTAATCCTGTCTTCACCGACCTCACAGAAAAATAAACTTTCCATATTTTAACTTAACTTGAAGGAGTTGTAGAGTTGTCCTTCACAAACATTAGCTGTTCAGTGCTGCCTCTCATAGTTGCTGATACTCTTTTCTCTTTAATTTCTACTTGGAGAATCAAATGCAGCACTGTTACTGTCAGCCAGCATCTTCCAGGCACACAGGCAGGGGACAGGAGGTTCGTAAACACTCTAGAAAAGAAAAAAATCACAGCTCTGTGAAGAGCTGCTACAACACATTTGTGTCTCCCAAACTGACCTAAATAGCTGTCACTTGCATAGCTCTCAATTGTCTCTGATTTTGCTTCATATTTTTGTACTCTCTTTTTAATTTCTCAATTTTTTTTTATTTCTAATCCCATGAAAAAAATGGACCCCATTAGTAAGTCAGTGTATAATTCAAAATCATGAAATTAGCATTATTTTAATCTTTGATTTAGCCAAAACTGCTTTTCACAGCACTCGCAATTTGCCCAGAATTGACTCCTTCTTAAAGTCATATGGAATTGTATGCATTGTTGCTCCTACTACTTTTGGAACTGTCCCTTGTAAAGTTTTTGATTTTCTTGTAGATCACTGAGGATTTCATTCAGTCAGTAATGCCAGATATTACAGTTTCATGCTTCATATTCTTCAGAAAATGCATGCTGGTGCAAAACTTGTTGCAATGCATAGAGTGCCCCAATTACACTCAAAAAATTAGTAAATTATATTGTTTCAGTGGTGCTATAGTGCGAGACCCAACCTTAATATCAATTGCACCTTCCCAAGCTTTCCTAAGGTCAGGTGTGCACTAAAAGCAGATAAAACTGACCAGTAAATAGCAGAAGCAGATCATGAAATGGCTTCATTTCAACTTGTGTTTCTGCCTACTGTCTATTAAAGTACATCTGCTTCCCTTAGACAGAGAATGCATAAGAATATCAGCCACTTCCCCACTGCTTTACTGGCTTTCAAAGCTGGAAGAACACATTGCATTTATTTAATCTAATTTTTGGCTAACTAGTAGTACACAGGAAAGATAAATCTCCATACACTACAAAGAATTATGATTGGATCTGTGATTATAACAAAGAATTATGTGTCTTAACATGGATGCCAAGAATCACCTCTCAAAATCTGCCGTCAAGGTGAATTTCTTGGCATCCACATTTTGGACATATAATATGTTCATTACAAGCCAAAACCCGATCATAATCCTCTAGATTCTGTTCACCGTCTAAGTGAATTAATGTAATATTAAGAATTGTCCCCGACTTTGTGCCTCTACCCCCTATTTTTGGCTTTGTCACCGATTCTTGAGCAGAGAAAAATAAAGTTAAGAGCAGGTGACCTCTCCCTGATTTTACCCCTTCCCTTTCCCTCGCAAAATGTTTAGTTTTGTGATAAATCACTGAGGATGACAGTCAGTCATTAATGCCAAACATTAGAGTTTGATATTTTGTAAAGTTCAGAAAATGCATGCTGATGCAAACCCTATTGGTCTGTGAACTTTTTTATTTAAACATTTTCACTGATTTCAGTGTTTTGTCCAGTTCATTTTGTCCTAGTATTAGCAAAGAACTTGAAAACTATGTTCAAATATAAGTATGTAAAAAAAGATGCAGACCAACAGTTCAAAACTGTATTTAGTCTCCAAATTCGTCAGGCTTCTCAGTAATGTTTCCTTCCTATTTGTTTATATTCTGCTGATGGCAGATTCTTACACATTCGGTAACCAGGAGAGGTGAGTGCAATCAGGGCAGCAGCATTAGTTTGTTTTTAGGGCTGTCTGTCAGTATAAGAGATGAGATTACATCAAAAATTGACCTGCTGATGCTAAATCTGAGGAAAGGAAACACAGAAACATGTCACAGACATCTTAAATGGGCAGGTGGCAACTCTTCTTCTAACCCTTCTTGCCCTGCTCATCCCAGAATTACATTTTTGTCTACTACCACAATTTTCCCAGCCTTACTTCAGAAGGTTATTCTTTTTCCAGCTCCCTGCTATCTCTTCTGCTTTACTAAGTGCATTATTTGCAACTGAACCTTATCTTCTAAAGCTCAACTATCCCTTGTACCATAAAGAAAAAAATGATCCATGAGTCCTTCTCCTCCATGCCATAAAAATTCTTACATGCTCTTCTAACCCAAATCCAGAGATCCCTAATTAACTCACTGCACCATCACATATGTAAGTTAGCCATTTCAGCCACACACACACACACACACACACACACACACACACACACACACACACACACACACACACACACACATCTAGCAGTTTTCTATTCTCACACTACATCTTCTCCCTGATTCATGCTGAGATTCTAAACCATCAATGTAACAAGCACATTTGCATATCATGCAGTGGGCCCACATTTTGCACCTTTCTAAGCACTTAATAAGCCCCTTTCTGTAGTTCCTCATCCTTCCAGCAGTTAGTTTTTCTGCTTCAGCTCTTCCCCCAGGTCAGCATTAACTCTGTTTAATCCCTTTTCTTGAGATTCTATATAGTAAGTCTAATTTTCCTTTTTTTCCACCCTAGCTAGGACTATCAGTTACCACAGCATCCACCTATTCTTCCTGTCTTATTGCTTTCCAGGTATTTAGTCAGTTGGCTTAAAAATCACTCTGTGTGCTAACTACTTTCCATTTCCTTAGCCCTTTTTTTGTATTTCTGTATTGCCTTTCTATATTTTGAATACTGTAGTTTGTTTTCTTTACCTTGTGTTTTGCTTGCATTCTGTTTTAACAGCATATTAAAACTTCAAAAGAGACCACAGCTCTCTCTGTTCTGAGTCAGGCAGAATTTTTCCTGCCCTCCCACCCATTTAAGTTGTCTTGTTAAATACCACTGTCTTTCTAGTTGCCCGCCTCTTATGTTAATCTGACCATATATCTCATTTCTCTCTACTTTCACTGGCTTATGTGAGTAATCACAAAACCATCACTTTTGAAATCCCACCCCTTCAATTATTTAAATTTATTGGCCATCCTACAGTATTTCATAGTACCAAAATACAAAAGTAACCACCCTTTCAGTCCATCTTGCTGTTTTAAAAATAGTAACTCTCCACTAAACCTTAACTTTTAAACAGGTAAAACTGTTACCTACTTTCATATCTAACTTCTAGTGCACACTGCAGAGTGCATTCTTTTCAATCTTACCTTTAAGCATCCCTGTTACTAGCACTTTCTCTAATACCTAAAGATCATCTCTACTTGACTCCAAGTAGACTTTTCTCTATCTGTTAAACCTAGCACTTGCTCCTACAGTACTTATTACCTTGATACGGCACTCTTATAGATAGCACCCCAAAAAGGCAAACCCCATTTCTCGGTCACCCACGCCCCGGAATCTCTTTTAAAGTTTTTGTCTAGTCCTTCTAGCATGTCGAGGGATCAGTTGCTAGTGTCCTCTCCTGCTCAGCTGGTGAACCGGGAATATTGAGGCAATGTTACAATTGCCTCATGTACACAGACAACCCTCTCCTCCTCCCACAAAACACAAATACATGCGAGAGATGCAACTATACGGCCAAACTGGAGGCTGAGCTCTCTCAACATAGGACTGGCAAGACCAGTCAGGAGGAGAAGGTTACCACACACACTATAGACCCAGTCTCACATAGTACCATCACAACCTCAAATCATACACATAAACACACAAAGACATACTCGGCTCTGATCAAAAATCTGCCAAAACAGCAGAGGCCACCAAAGCAGACACCCAAACAACCACCACCTCAGAACACAACACCTGCAACACATAGACCTCACAGTCAGAGTGTCAAACAGTCACAGCCCTTAAGGCCAAGCACAATGCCAGACACACTAGTCATTGGTGACTCCATAGTCAGACACACTGACGTCCCGCTCACCAGACTGAGTAAGGAGAAGGTCACAGGCTGCCTGTCGGGTGCTAGAATCCGCCACATAACGCAAGCACTCAGGTCTCTCAACAGCAGGTACAAATACGACTCAGTCATTGTCCACGCTGGTGTAAACGACCTGAGACATACCTCCTTGGACTACATGAAAAGAGACATTGAGGAGCTCTCTGATTATGTAGCCCAGGCAGGTATGACCCTGACCTTGAGCAGTATCCTACCTTCACCAAGAATGATGCCACAATACAGAGATAAGATGATCAGCTTTAACAATTGGCTTAAACTCTGGTGTCATTCAAAGGGGATCCAATGTCTGTCTGCCTGGGATGACATGCTGGACAAGCCACGCTGTTTCGCAAGGGACGGCTTGCACCTGTCACCCCTGGGATTCAGGATATTGGCAAAGGCTCTTGCCACCCCCATAGTGCCTTTTTTTAGGCAAGGCTCAAATTCTAAACCTACCACCCTAGAACACAAAAAAGGAAAAAAACTAAGGGTAATGCTGCTCAATGCCAGAAGTCTAAATCTCAAAATGCACGCACTCGAGGCCCTTCTCAGTATAGAGAACATCAATGTCTGTGCAGTGACAGAAACCTGGTTCAAGGCTCCTGAGAGCACCCCAGCACTATCAGGTTTTACCTCTTATCATGCCCGCCCCAAAATCCGGACAATACCAAGAAAGGAGGGGTATCCATATTCATCAAGGACACCCACACCTCAAGACTGGTGGCAACGCACGATGCATCGGAGACCATCCAGGTGCAATTAACCATAGGCAAGACTGCTCTGCAAATTGTAGCATGTTACAGGCCACCCTCACAAACTCAGGAACCTCACATGGCCTTCCTGAAAACACTAGAGGGGATAAATGTATCACCAAACACCATCATACTAGTAGACTTCAATTACCCTAATATAGACTGGGAACACTACTCAAGCCCAAACACCCTAGCCCAAAAGTTCCTGGAATTCATAAACTCAAATGCCATGGAACAACTAGTCACCATCCCCACAAGAGGAGAAAACATACTTGATCTCATCATCACGAACATGGGAGCACAATGTTCAACACCGGAAGTATACCCCTCACTGGTGAGATCAGATCACAAACTAATCTCGCTGGAGGTCCTCCTCCCACCCCCACCTGAAATAAAAAAGACCACAGTAAAGAACTTCTCTAAAGCCGACTTCACACTTCTAAAGACTAGTGTGGTCTCCTTTAAGGCCCCTGAGCCGGCGGAAAACAGTACTCAAGCCGCTGAATCACTTACAAATGCCTTCTACCAGCACCTGCAGGACTGCATGGATAAGGCAATCCCAAGCAAAACAAAGACTCTTTGTACCAAAGGCAAGCGTCCAGTCTGGTGGACCCCAGCCATAAACAAACTCTACAACAAAAGGAGGAAGCTACTACAAGATAGAGCAAAATCCTTAAAAGGTAAGACACCCTTGATCACTATAAGTAAAAACTAAGAGCTCTCATAAAATCATCCAAAGCAAATTTTGAGAGAAAAATAGCTAAAGACTCAAAAGACAATCATAAGGCCTTCTTTAGCTATGTTAGAAACCTGGGAGGAAACTCCCAGATATGCTCAGAACTAGTTCAAAATGATGTGAAGATTACTGATCCTACAGACATTGCCAACATACTGGCTGACAGGTTCAGTGCAAACGTCTCCCCTCCCCAAAAGGAGAGATATCTATACCAAGCGATTGCAGCCCCCAAACATCTCCAACGCCCAAGTGAGAACTGCTCTCTCCAAAGCAAAACACAGCATCCATGGGACCTGATGGTGTCCCCGGCTGTGTGCTCCACGAACTCAACGAGGAATTAAATCCACAGCTAGGACAGCTGTTTAATCATAGTCTTACCTCTGGATACGCACTCCAGGAGTGGCGCACTGCAACTGTGGTCCCACTTCACAAAGGCGGTGCCTCCACCGACCCTGGAAATTACCGGCCCAGTAGCTTGACAAGCCTTATCTGCAAAGCCATGGAGAGGATCATAATGGACCTCATAAATAAAGACATAGGGAATTTGCAGACTTTGGATCCATCCCAGTTTGGCTTTGTCAAAGGCAGATCATGCCTTCTAAACTTGGTTGACTTTTCAAAACAGTCACCAAAGCCATTGATGAGGGAAAGGCAGTCCATACAGCCTACCTCGATCTGGCGAAGGCCTTCGATACAATACCCCACTCGGGTATCATTGAAAAACTCATCAGCTTAAATGTTAACCCATACATCACTAGATGGGTTGCAAACTGGCTGAGTGACAGAACCCACAGGGTCAGAGTTGCTGGCGCCATGTCAGACTCAAAGCCTGTCACAAGTGGTGTACCACAGGGCTCAGTCCTGGGCCCACTCTTGTTTGGCATCTACTTTTCCGAAGTACAACCAAACACAGGAGGGTTATGGCTGACAAAGTTTGCAGATGACTGCAAACTGGGCCATAGTAGAAAACACATCTGACACAGATATCCTTCAGAAGGGTCTCACAGAAACGGATAACTGGTGCCAGAGCCATGGCCTAAAGTTAAATGCCAAAAAATGCATAGTCATACCCTTCGGGAAAAACAAGGTTACCCCTAGCTACCAAATAGGTGGCAATCCACTGAGCACAGAACAAGTTATCAGGGACCTGGGGACCCAGGTTGATAGTAGTGTGTCATTCGACACCCATGTAGCTAAAGTAGTTAGGAAGACCTTCTACATTGCCCACCTTATCATGAAGGGATTCTCATCTAGATCAAGGGAGGTCATAGTCTCCCTATACGCATCACTCATCAGACCAATGATTGAGTACAATGCCCCATTCGGAATGTATCTGACCCGACACTTGCAGCAGCTGGAGAGGCCACAGAAGTTCCTCACCAAAAGGATAAAGGGTCTCAAACATCTGTCCTATGCTGCCCGACTGAAAGAACTCCAGCTCTATTCAGTCGCCACCGCTTGCTCAGAGGTGACCTTTGCCTAACATACAAGGCCATGTCAAACCCAGATTTGATGAATATGCTTCACCTCAAAAAATCTAGATCCGTCAGAGCCACAAGGGCGGGAGACTTAAACCTCGACACGGCTATTAATAGGACGTGCTGGAGGGATAGATTCATCACCCAAAGACTCCCTATGCTGTGGAATAAAATCCCGGTATATGTGAGGCAGAGCACCTCGCTGGCCTTGTTCAAGAGAAATCTTGACCAATGGATGGGAGATCGCAGATATACCCCAGGGATTACCTCAGTGTCGCTGCTCGACAGAGGCACAGCAAAATAATGGGTATAGTTCCCCATACTAAAGGGGTGGCGTAAGCCACAAAACTATGGGCTAGGCTTGTAAATGCCCTCGGGCAGATAGCCTAGTATGAACCTATGAACCTATGAACCTATATTTTTCTTTAAAGAACTGGAAACTATGAAATTCCTCTCACTTTCAGTTAACCCATAGCTCTTTTGGAAACTGTAATCCCTTGTCATCCAATTGTTTGAATTTGCTTTGAATACCTGCTTCACAAGTTGACTTTCTAAGATTTGCTGTGTTTCCTTACTTTTCTTATATGGAATTCTTGCAGTACTCTGTATGTGTTTCATTTTCTACTTACCTCATTCAGCTTTCATTTTGCATTAGGGTAACTCCGTACTTATCCCTCTCCACTTTTCCAGTTCCTTCCAAGTTGCCCTACTTCCTGTCTTGTTACTCTTTGAACCATATTTCTTTCAATGGCAAACCTTCTGAAGTCTTGCATTCCCCACCCTCTCAGCCTCTTGCATATTATAACTCATCCATTACTGAATCTGCTCCCCCCCACCAGATAAATCAGTCACACTGCTTCTGTACCTCCTTGATCATCATGTATTGAGCCTGAGCCATCATGTCTAAGCAGACATATCACCAATCTTCATAATGTACTAGACCTGCCACAAACCACCTACACAGTCAACTCTTCCTAATTATTTTTTATGCCCATCACAGTTGGGTCTGCTGAAGATATTAAATATGTATCACAGCTTCTGAGCAAGGTAGACCCAGGTTTTCCTTATTGCCCTTTGTTATAATAATCAAAGACTTCTTGAATGAGACTTCAGCTTTGATTCTTTCCTAAACTGAACAATTTTATGCAACATTTATGATGTTCTGTTTACATTTTCCAAAAGAATCATGCAATAGTCAGGAAACATATTTAACCTACTTCTTTCCTCCAAATGCATACCTTCACTGGAAGTACCATAGTCTACATGTCAGTTCTTGTATACTACTGGGAAAAGATATGGTGATAGGAGACATCCCTAATTAGTCTCTTTCTAACATGATTAGGTCTGAAGTCCTACCATTCACCAAGATGCTAAACTTTGGACCATTGTGCAAGATCTTCACAGTATTCAGACAGTCCCTTCACCTTTCATTTGTTCTAATGGTCTAAGTGGAAAATCTTGGTTGACTGCTCCGAAGGATTTTACATGTCAAAGTATATCATCCCTGCTCCCTGCCATTACATTCAGAACAGTCTATAAAGTTTATTAACAATCTCCAGTTTCTATAGATGACACCACCACTTTATTAACACTGCCTCGGCATTTCTGATGCTTTTGGCAATTATTTTGATAACTTAGGTGTTAGAACTAAACAATTTCTCATCCATACTGCAGAGGGACATATGTCTAAAGTTTACTGGGTCTTCAGGCCCCCTCATTTGGGAGAACAAATACTGAGGCTTCTCTCACATGATTAAGCAGTATTCCTTTTTGTTGCTAATTAAGCCCCCCCCCACACACACACACACCAAAAAAGACTATTATTTATTTCCAGGCCAAATAGTTTCTAAAATTGTACAAGAATATCTGGCTCGACTGTCTTTCTTCCTTTCAAATGCCTGATTATAGCTGCCAACTCCCCTCCTTCTATATGTGCATATCCTTTCTGCTGTACGTAGGAGTATTTCCACATTCTACCACACCTCAATTAATCCTTTGTAACAATTGCAGAACAATTGACCCCCTCACACCTTAATGTTCTTACCGTTGTTTACCACATGATCTCCTCATCCTTGATTGCGTTAACCAGACTAGCTTCCATTACTTCTTAGGTTTCTGTAATAAAACATTAACTCCAATCTCCCCAATAAACTACCACATAGTGACTCTTCTTTTTAATTTGAGATTCTTGCAGTATTTACAACCTTGCTTTTATGTCCTTAATTTTGCTTCTAGGTTCTTCCAGCTGCCCTTCATCCTAATATTGCTACTGTTGCTACATATCTGTCTCCTATTGCATTTCATGGTAACGTTCCTATATTTACAACCTTCGTAAATATTGTAATTCTTTCCATATCACCTTGGTGCCATCAGATTTCCCTTATTCACGCCTATCCACCTCCTCTGATTTCCCTTATTGCCTGCTTGGCAAAAGATAAGTCCCCACTACTAAAGGTGACTCAGAACAAAGTACAAACTAGGCAAAGAAGTACCGAGTTCACCAGCAAGACTAAAATGTTCCAACTTTAATAAACAAAGTTAAAACTCACTAAAACTATTGCAAAGCTTAAAAACAGATGAAACATCAAATGATAAGCGCTTTCGGCAAATTTGCCTTCTTCAGACTGTGACTTCCTATGCTTCATTCCATATCCTTAAACATATATTCACCAATTAGGTGATGTCCTTGCAATGTCAGTCCCTCCTACCACAAGCTGTCAATCCCTTTCTTGGAAACAGACAAGCCTCTGATATTAACCAATGGAGAGGCATTTCTGTTTCAGAATAGGTTTCAATGGAACCATTACATTTAAGCCTGTGGGGTGGTTATTTATCCACCCAATTTCACAAATCTCTATTGTTTTGAATATCCCCAGCTCTGTGTCCTATGGGAACACATTCTATAGCTTTAAAGCTAAAATGATGGGTTGGATTTGAGCTAATATAAGATGTCAGCACATTTTTCATGTCCTTTTGTCATATATATCTCATAAATGGCATAAAACCCTGTCTTTCAGGTGTTGGTTAGTTTTGCCTATGTAGAAACAAGAGCGGAGGTGGCAGTATGCTCGATATACAAGATGTTCACGGTTGCAGGTTGCTTTAACATTAAATACATAGCTCTTGCCTGTAGTTGGATAGATGAAACTATTACTAGTATCTATAAACTGACAGGCTATACATCTTCTGCATTTGTGGGTTCCTTGTCTCAAAATATTAACATTTTTCTTGGGAAAACCTTCTTTATTGCAGAGAAATCTTTTGATGTTCTTCTTCTTGAAAGTGAACCTTGGTTGTTTTCCTATGATCTTTTTTATTCTATCATCTTCAGTCAAGATAGGCCAGAACCTTCTGATGACATCACATACCTTCTTGTGGTCTATACTAAAGGTAAGGACACAATTTAAATTGGTTCCTTCAAGGTTCCTTGTGACTTGAGCTGTATCCAATGTCACGTTGCCAGTACTATATCTGGAGAAGTAGGTATGTCCTTTTGTTAGTCTTAAAATTTCAGGGTGGATTTTGGCAGTCAAATCATCTCTACTATAGCCCCTATAAGACAGATTATCTTCTAGTTGCCTGCATTCTGTCTGGAATATATGTTCATCCGTGCATAGCCTGGAGATCCGTACAAGCTGATTCTCATAGATGTTTCTGTGGACAAACCCAGGGTGCATACTACTCCTATGCAGAAAATGATTCTTCCAAGTGCTTATCCTGTGGACATTTGTACTTGTTCCATTGACTTGGTCTAACTGCAGGTATATGCCAAGAAAATCTCTTTCATTGCTTGAGTACTGAAGCGTAAATTTCAGGAACTCTGTATTAGTTTCAAGGTATTCAAAAAAAGACTTAAGCTTATCTTCATTCCCATTCCAAAGGGATAAAAATATCATCAACAAAATGTCCGTAGTATATAATGTTAATAGACTAAGGGTTATTATCACTCAAAACATGTGCTGATTTCCATTGTGCCAGTACTATGTTCAAATAACTATTGGCACATGGGGTGCTCATAGCTACACCCATACTTGCCAATAATAAGTACTGCCATATGAAAATACATTGTTTTCAAAGATTAGTTCTAATAAAGAACATATCAAGTTGGAATTCAATCCAGTGGAGATAAAAAATCTCTGACTGCTTCAATCCCATAGGAATGCGGTATCACTGTGAATAAACTATTTATGTCTATTGGCACTAATAACAGATTGGCCATGCTGCCTACATTTTGCATTTTCCTGGAGAAATCCTTTTAAAAAGTTACTTGAGTCTTTCAAAACTGCTTTAGCCGCTGGTATGAGCGTTTTCAGCTCTTTTGCAACATACATAGACAGGGGCTCAGTTACCCAACCTCTCCCCACGACTATGGGTCATAAGGGAGGGTTAACCAGGTTTTTATGTATCTTTGGCAGGCCGCTTATGGCTGGAATGGTAGGATAGATTACCTCAAAAGAAGTCAAGCAGTTCTTTAGTGAGACATCATTCTAAAAGCAAATCATTCAAGGTGTTCTGTGCATTTTTAATCATCCTGTCAACTGTGTTTCTATTAATGATTTTGTATGTTCCTGAATCACTTAGCAGATCATGCATCTTGTTCCTATACCAAGTCACCTCCATTAATACAATGGCTAATCCTTTATCAGCAGGTTTAATGACTAGATCGTCCCTTGACTTCAAATAGAGCTTCTCTTTCTTCATTGGTCAAGTTGTGGGAATGGCCACCTTCTTTGTTATTTTCTCTCAATTTAGCAACCACATTTTCACACAAATGAACAAACAAGTCCACAGCAGGATGGTTAACAGGTAGAATTGTGCTGGGTCTTTTCGGTACAGGCAAAAATTGCTGGTTAGCATTGCTGAAGATAATCTTTAGAGTGACATTCCTAGCAAAAAGTTTTATGTCCATAACAAACTCATTCAGATCAGATCTTATCAATCAAAGGAATGAAAGTTAAACCTTTCTCTAAGAGCCAAATGGCTTGGTGGCTTAATGGTGTCTGTGTGATATTCACCACTATGCTCTGTTCTAGACCTTCTGGTGGTTGAACTTTTCCTTTTCCTGTCTTGACTTTATGATCTCACATTCTTGCTTCAGTTCTCCTTTATAAAAACTGGTAGTTGGTAGGAAAAAGGGGAAAAGGTAACTCCCTCTTTGGGTCGAGTATCTGTTGATGTGCCAGGAACCATTCCTGTTGTAGAATGGGATAAGTTATTTGTAGAGACAAAAGATGCAGAAGTGCTAGGCAGTGCATCATCGGCTGTATGAGTGCTGGTATTCATCATATTCATGGACACATTATGGTCTCCAATATTGTGACCTGTTTTTGTAATATTAATATTGCTTTTTGAGAGTGTTCTCCCTTATCTTTGAGTCACTCTCGCCTCTCTTGACCATTCATATATATTCACATTCCTAAAGTCCTGAAAATCTCATGCCAATTTTTTGGTCTTCTGTCCCTTTAACTTGCTGTCATAAGTGCTCAGATGGTATTGTAATGACTCCAATTTCTGAATGCAGTTGTCCGTCAAATCCATCTTCTCTAATTATGTCTGTTTCTTTTCAATCAGCTCTGTTACTGTTGACTCCTCCAGTTTGAAGTACTCAATGAGTAAGCGTAAATAGCTGAAACTTGTTTCAAGGTTAATTGCCTGCCATTTGCCTAAAAGGTTCGGGTAGGTGTTACCATAACTCAGTAAACACTTTACCCTCATCCCTCTTGGGACCACCCAATGGTGAATGCATGCTTCCAGGTGGAAATGCTGCCACTGCAGAGGGATGAGGGTGAAGTGTTTACTGAGTTATGGTAACACCTACTGGGACTTGTTAGCCAAATGGCAAATCCACCCTGAAATTTTAAGACGAACAAAACAACTTCCCTACTTCTCCAGATATAGTATTGGCAATGTGACATTGGATACATCTCAAGTCACAAGGAACCTTGAAGGAACCAATTTAAATTGTGTCCTTACCTTTAGCACAGACCTCAAGAAGGTCAGTGGTGTCATAAGAAGGTTTTGGCCTATCTTGACTGAAGATAATAGAATAAAAAACATCGTAGGAGAATGACTGAGGTTCACTTTCAAGAACAAGAGGAACATCAAAGGACTTCTCTGCAATAAAGATGGTTTTCCCAAGAAAAATGTTAATATTTTGAGACAAGGAACCTACAAATGTAGAAGATGTAAAGCCTGGCAGTTTATAGATACTAGTAATACTTTCCTCCATCCAACTACAGGCAAGACCTATGTATTTAATGTTAAAGCAACCTGCAACAGTGAACATCTTGTATAGCTAGCATGCTGCCACCTTTGCCCTTGTTTCTACATAAGCAAAACTGACCAATGCCTGAAAGGCAGGGTTTTACGCCATTTACAAGATATCCAAAAAAATGACATGAAAAATGTGCTGGCATCTCATATTAGCTCAAATCCAACCCATCATTTTAGCTTTAAAGTTATAGAATGTGTTCCCACAGGACACAGAGCTTGTGATATTCAAAACAAGACTGAGATTTGTGAAATTGGGTGGATAAATAACTTAAGAGTTAACCACCCCCCAGGCTTAAATGCAATTGTTCCATTGAAACCTATTCTGAAGCAGAAATGCCTCTCCATTGGTTAATATTACAGGCTTGTCTGCCTCCAAGAAAGGTATTGACAGCTTGTGGTAGGATGGACTGACATTGCAAGGAAATCACCTGATTGGTGAATATTTGTTTACGGGTATGGAATGAAGCATAGGATGCCACGGTTTGAAGCAGGCAAACTTGTAGAAAGTGCTTATCGTTTGATGCATCTGTTTTTAAGCTTTGCAATAGTTTTAGTGAGTTTTAACTTTGTTTATTAAAGTTGGAACATTTTAATTGTGGTGATGAACTCTGTACTTCTTTGCCTTGTTGCCTGCTTCACCATCCCCTTTCATTCAACCTACTGTACTACTGCCATAACCTTTCCAGAGTTCTGTCACCACCTCCTCTCTGATCATCTTCTATCAGCCACCTCATCTCTGCTATAGCATGGGCTGAGATTCCCCTCGCCAATATCTTATGTCCCCTCTTCAATCTCTCTGTCCCCTTCATCTTTCTTACTGTATCTGTATATATCATATGTGCTAGTACTCACACCACCAAAAAGAAAATTGCCTGTTCCCCATTTCTCTTCTCAGATGGCTATCAACACAATCTCTTTTATACAATTTTTAAATGTCTGTGACTTCTAGTGTGGAACTTCACCGCACTGAACATTCTGTCTCTGTCACATTTGAGGACCACATTAAAATCATCTTCTACTATTCTGTCACCATCTTTAACTACCTTTCAGAGATCCTATAGCAAACACGTTATAATCACTATTTCATCTCTGTTTACGTCCCTTGAAGGAATCTTGAACTATAATTTTACCTTCCATCCTGGAATGACATACTACCCATCTCTTTTGCCCGCACCCACAACCTTTCCATATTTTCATCTTAGACTTTCCCTTAAACCCCTCCCCCCTTGCCTTAGCCCATGCTCTTCCTATTCAAAACAACATTTACTTCTGTAACTTGTGCATTTTCTTGTTTATTAATTCACTTTGTGAACCTTACCCATATTTACCTTCTTTCTCTCTTTAATTTGTTTAGCACTATATTCTATTGTGGTGGATTATTAACCCTTCCCATATTTCTTGTAGACACCTTCACCTATAGTAGTATCCCAAAACCCTCTCCTTCCAAAACTTCTGGGTCACCTTGTTGCCCTTATAGAGCTAGACCTGTATAATCCTTAAGTGGGGCCCAAAGGCCACCAGTGCTTATGCTCGGCAGCTAGCAATTCTGGACACTACAAGCCACCCATAGAGCATGGCAGTAAATCATGCACAACATCTCCCACCTTATTTCTAATTCCCACATCATGCCTATTCCTCTCCCACTCTGAATATACTGTTTTGTACCCCACCTATATTCTGTAACAAGATTTGCCAAATGATCTCACCACATTGCAACCCCTTAAGATGTGCATAGTTTCACACTTTTTTCCCATGAGGGTCATCTTTCATATTGCTCCCACCACATTCTGTTCTGCACTGATCACTTCTTGCTCAGTCAAAACCTTTCCTATCCATGCTGCCATATACTGCTACAGAGAAAACATTAAGAAGAGGAAGTAAACTTTATAACCTCAATACTTTTTTCTTGATTACCCACATGACTAGTTTCTTTTTGGGAACAATAATTCTTCCATTAACTGTGACAGAAGTTATCAATGTTGTTAAGATGTTCGACCTATATGTATATGATATTTGTGGTACTACTTCTATTTTATAACTAAAGAAAACTATATAATAAATAAGTACCATTCCATCTTAAATCCCTCTTCTAACTATACTGATTATATTTCAAGAATGTTACTATAGAAAATCATTTTAGTAGCCATCTCAGTGAAAGGGATGGGGAAGTTCAACACTTTCTGAGTTGATATGACTTTAAAACGCATAAAGACTTTTTGCTTAACTCTTTTTCTTACTCCCTCGTGCCCTGAGACTGGAATGAATTTTCCTCATTTCTCTTTACCTATATACCCAAGTGACTATAATGCAGTACCTTGGTCTGATCCTTTAACAACCTGTAAACTAACTGGACATATGACTCTCCATTAGTGATAAGAAATCAAGGTTTACGAGTATGCTCCTTTTGCTTCGAGAATTGTACCAGCTTATCATTTAACCATACATCAGGTGTTAAAAGCAAAGCATATCAGTTTGACCTGTATATATAAAACACATTCTCAACAAGTATTACAACTGACAATGAGAACAGTGTCCAGTTGCCAAGTGTTTAGTTCAGATTGCAGTCTGATATTGACTACATATTAGCCCAAAAAATGCATGTAAAATTACTAACAAAAGCATTTTTATGTACAAATTAACAATGATACTCACTACTAGTATTAAAGAATAAAAATATAGTCAACCAATATTATCTGTAAACATTGGTGAAACATAAAAAGATCACATGAAACTATTACCTCCTCAATCTACCCTTTGCAGCTTATGCTATTTATTATTATGCAATGATTGGAGAGCCCAGCCAGTGTGCCCATTGTGAATCAAGCATATACCAACAGAAAAAAGTCCAGTCACTGAAGTAAGACTGAGCAGCCAGACTTTCTATTGCCATATACTGGGAGACAGAAATATACAAAAGAAAGACAGGTATGTTCTGCAAAACAAAAGAAAAAAAAAAACATACCTGATTTTCCTTGTGTGTCTCTGCTGTCCCTCGTAAAATTCTTACTTTTTAACCATTAACAAAAAAAATAAAATAAAACATCAACAGAGATTTTTTTTTCTCCATTACTACTGCACTGCACTGCACTGATGTACTGTCCAAGTCTGGGAACCGAGTCCCATTCCCATGCACAGTACATCAATAATCAAGGAAGAATGCAGAAGAAGACTGAATTACCATTATACAAAGACATTATTTAAGGAAGGTAAACAATTTATTTCCTAATTAATATAACTGGGGGGAATATAATAAAGCCTACACAGTCTTTTTTACTATGTAGGCATCAGGCCACCCTGCTTACATGAAAGTAAGCAGGTTTGTGATCCAGTAAGCACTGCTGGGCAACGCACATGCACACTCCAACACGGGAAGTTCAGTGGCATGCAATTCACTTCATAATCAGGTGGATCTCATACAAATGAGGCAGGTAGAGTGATCCAGCAAACAGACAGGCAGCCCTGCAGACCTTTTGTCAGTGTTCGTAGTGTACATGGAAAAATTCTGTGTACAGGAATGTAGGCAGACAAGGGCTGTAAAAATGTAGCTAGATAGACAGAAATGGCATACCACACACATATATGAGCAAAAATATTCTCTGTGTGTCTCAAAAGTTACAGAAAATGTGTTAAAATATAAATATATATTTTTAATAATCAGGGCATGTTTGCATGGTACATCACAGTGCGCAAACATGCCTTAAAAAAAAAGTGGAAATGACAAAATTAATATGATGAGACCAAAATGTATTACAGGACCCTGTGTGAAATGTCTACAATGGTGCAGTGGTACTGTTACTAATTTGGTAGGGCTTGGAACCATGTAGTTTCCAGGTTGTGAGCACAGATCCCTATGCAAATGAGGTGGAGTTACTGACTAGCATAATGGGGTAATCATGTCTGCATATCCCCTCCGTGTAGCCAGGGAACCATGTTGGTGTCCTCATAGGTGGTAGCTGACATCAGGAGCGGGTGTGTCTAATAACTTCTAAGTTGATTGGAGCTTAGCTGTGCCTGTTTGCTCAGCATGCCACTGTGGTGAGCGTGGAAGTCTGTGGGGTGTATCCACTGACTGCTAAGCTTTGTTTACCTATGGGGCACATGTTTCCACAGAGCGCTACATTGCTGAGGGTTTTTAAAAGGCAATGATGTATTAATTAGTTTTGACCATTGTTTAACTTAAACTAGGACCATTAAATTATGTCAGTGATACACTAGGCAGGTGCAATGCATCACAGTTAGCCAATCACGCAGATAGCACCTACAGTAGAGCACTATAAAGTATGCATACACCCCACAATCTGATTTTTCTCCTATATTCTGCACAATTGGAGTACAGACTTGGGAATTTTAACTGAAAGAATGCTAGGGGCTGCTGCAGGTCTGCTACATCTGTATGTGCTAAATGCTGAAGTCAATGTTGCTGCTGACAATAAGCCTTGGCAGAAAAGGAGAAGAGTGTTCAGGCCCAGGTAACCTTACGGGAACTACATGAGCTGGAGATTGTAGAGTGCTACAGGGTGGACAGGGTGGACAGGGACATACTACTAAAACTCACTGAGCTCCTCCACCCTCAACTCAGACCAAGAGCCAATAGAGGGGAACCCATCCCAGTGGAAATAAAGGTATGTGTAGCCCTTAGGATAATAGCCACAGATACCTTCCAAAGACCAACTGAGGACATGATGGGGGTCTCACAGGGATCAACATCCAGGGTACTCCACCAGTTCCTGGATGCCATGCTACCACATGCCGGTGAGCACATTTATATTCTCCTCACCCCTGAGGCAATGGCCAGCAATATGCAACACTTCTACTGTGTAGCATACTACCCCGAGGTACTGGGTGCCATAGACTGCACTCATACACATCAAGGCACTACCCGGTGAGGAGGGTAGAATCTACGTCAGCTGCAAAGGGTACCACTCCATCAACTGTCAGGTCATGTGCAATGCCCAGGGCATTATCATGAATGTGTGTGCTGGAAGCCCTGGCAGTTATCACTACTCACATATCTGGCATGCTTCACAGCTGTTCCAGATGTTTGCTAGAGGGGACATCTCACACGGCCATTTACTGGGGGATGCTGGCTATGCACTGGAACCGTGGATAATGACAACCATCAGAAATGCATACACACCCAGACACTTAGTTAAAATGAGTGCAGTTCTGTTGCTCCTTCATCAAAATGACCTGTTATGTATAAATGTCTATACATGCAGACATATACATATCCATATCCATCTGTCACTGTCTCTCTCACTTTCACACATGCATATTATACCTATCGCTGTGTAGTGTTAAACAGATATATACCAATATATTTAGCTATATATATTAAAATAATACATACAGTCCCCCATACATCTACATAACACATATACATAGCATACACACGCATAGTTACATTTATATATACAGCCCTGTTATATACAGAAATATGTGCGTGGATGACTGTGTTGTGTGACACACCCTAATGAGTAAATCTGCACTATCATACAGTCATACTGTTGATCAAAGGATCCAAAATAAGGGTGCAACAGTACATAATCTATTTACCTACAGACCCCTGTGCCTGCTGGATGTCACCACATAGACAGACACAGGTGAGCAGGTGGTGTAATGTATAATGCTGTCAACACATGCATGGACAGACCACATTATTCCTGCCCACAGGTTTGCCTATACAACCGCAAGCAGCCACATATGGCAATACTGGTAACTGTACACACATAGCTAGGATAAAAACAGTTATCACACTGATAGGATACTAGATGCAGATAACAGTATGAAGCAATATCACTCTGCAGGCCCCAGATGCTGTTCAACACAAGCCTAGTTTGTGTAATGCACAAGTACTGTGCCTGTAATCAGATATACAACTGGCTTAATCTGTGGTGCATGCAGTAAGTACTGTGATTTGTAGTGTATAAGAGTAGATAGGTAGATGTTCTACTCTCACTCCAGCCCACTTGGTGTGTGTATATATTCCCCTGCAAAACAAAAAACATGCCCTCATGGGCTATGGTTATGCACTTTTTGGGCCTGTAACTTGCTACTGGCTTCCAAACTACCCTCTTCTACAAGGCCTGATTATGTCAGCCACATTAAGACTACTAGCTGACAATGTCACATCAGATGTAAGTTGTGGTGCATGTGATAAGTACTGTGATCTACAGTGTATAAAACTAGATAAGTAGATCTTACTTCACCCTACTGCATGTGTGTGTGTGTGTGTGTGTGTGTGTGTGTGTGTGTGTGTGTGTGTGTTTGTGAGTGTATGTGTATTCCCTTGCAAAACAAAATACATGCCTCATGGCTATCCACCTGCAATGGTTACACACTTTTTGGGCCTGTAACTTGCTGCTGGCTTCCAAACTGTCCTCTTCTATAAGACCTGATGATGTCAGCCACCTTAAGACTACCAGCTGACAGGATAGCATCAGACAAAAGCCATAGTGCATGCAATAAGTACTATGATCTGTACTATGTAAGACTAGGTAGGTTGGGAAGTTCTAATCTCACTCCAGCCCACTTGGTGTATGTGTATGTATCCATATGGCATAATCTGGACAGAGGTAAGGTTTTGCAGTATTTTATTTGTAGAGGGTGATGTGTCTCACCAAAGAAATGACCACAACAAGGCCTGCTTATGTCATCAAGCATATGTCCTAAAGTGATAGCACTAGTAGACATGAGGTGCATTGCATTCACCACCTACTGTGATCTATAGTATGTACCATTACATAGGTAAGTGTTCACATCTACATACAGCCAACTTGCAATACACGTATACCTTGGCATGTCCTGTACACAGTGATTGGAAGTGGTGCTAGCCTCAATGTAGCCATGTTTGTATGTGAGCCTGTTAGAACATTGTACATCATGTTATGGAACAAAAGGATGTTTGAAATGAAGTAGAATAATGGACATAACAGCCCTCACAATCGTATACATCATCATACCCGAAGTTATAGGATACGCACATATTGCCCCAGTCCAAGAAGGACACAGGCAGATGCCCTGTGTTCAGATGATGGTCACCCAGCCAATCACACAGATGGCATGTGCTGAGGTGCACTGAGGTGCTCTGTGTGCCATTAGGCAGGTTTCTGTTCCTAGGGTGTGTTTCAGTCTGCTAGACAAATCTCTCCCACAAGTATGTAGTACTAACATCACATACTAGGTTAATGTCCTTACAGTGAGTCTTCCAGCTACTATGTTATACAGCCAGTACAACATCATACAGTATAAGGTAAACAAATGTATGGGGTGTACTTATGACAAATGCCAGCATACAGTATCTGTCGGAAAAAACTACAAGTGGCGTGGTGAACCAGTACTGCATTACACAAGTACATGTTAACTAATATACACCCTGTGCATCAGGCACATAGCTTCAGTTCCCTGCATCAATGGCGAGGATGATAGAGATGTGGCACAGGTATCATCACTTGAAAAGGGTGTTGTGTGGGGGTGCAGGAGGCCTAGGCTGGCCCAAACGGTAGACAGCATGTGTGTGACTCAGGATTGAAGCATGTACGATGGACCATAGAGAGATGCTGTGTGTGTCTGTAGGTGACCTGCATTTGACAGTGGTGTGTGAGTGTCTGCGTATATGCAGTCAAGCTCAATGCTAGCCCTACATGTGTATATGTAGGACAGCTTTGGACCATATATGGTAGAGTTGACAGTTCACTATCTCAGGCCCTGAACATGTGAACTGGATCTGCCAGGAGTTGCACTGGCACCTCCATGTCCAAGGCCAGAAGTGGTGCAATTACCTGACAGTGACTGCTGTCCACTGGGACTGTGTCCACCATGGGACAGCCAGGGATCATGAGCCCATGACCTGCTAAATCATGGTGTGGACAGCACACTTCCCTCTGTAGCGCTGGATGTAATGCCACTACAGGAGTGTGTGTGCATGGTCACGTGGACTCTCAGGAAATGGGGTTGCTGACCTACATCCACGGGTCTGACGTTGAACACCAACCACATGTTCCAGCACAGACAATGTGTGGCCCAAGACAGACACTGTCTCAGGCTATCTGTCCACTGCATGAGTGAACCAGTCCAGGGTGCCCTCAATGCATTGGAGGCAGTCACAGATGGCAGACTGTGCTGCATCCATAACCCTAAGCATTCATCTGGTGTTCTATTCAAAATGTGCCTGTGCCTCCATGATGGCCCGAAACATGTGTCGAGTGACCTGTGATATGACACACCTGCAACAGGTTGTGGGTGGACAGCAGGTCTCTTACAAGCACCCTTGTCAATCCACCTGTGTGGGACCTCACCAGCTCTCTGACTATGGCCAGTGTCTACACTCACTGGAGCCATAGTTGCCACACTTTCCTGTTCAATATCCCCACCTTCTGACTGTCCAATATCTGTGGTCTCTGAGGATGGGGTATGTGTGGGCATACAGACTGTGTGCAGTGACAATGGAGGAAGAAGTGGGATGTCTACCTCTGGGACAGATTCAGCCCCCAACACCCCCACCTGTGCTGTCCAATATCTGTAGCCTCCGGGGGAGGGGCATACAGACTGTGTGTGGTGACAGTGGATGTAGAAGAGGGATGTCTACCTCTGGGACAGATTCAGCCCCCAACACCCCCACCTGTGCCTCACTGTGGAAACCATTATCATCAGAGTCTAAAGAGACACTGACATCAGGTTGTGTAGCAGACAGACACCAACCCCCACGGTCTCCTGCAATAAAAAAGAAAAAAGCAGTGCATTAATACCTGCACTGTTGTGTAGTAAAAGCCTCCAAGACTCATAATAATGAAGACCTACAAATGGATTAGCGGTCAAACAACTTTCTTCTTTGTTTTCCTCCACAAAAAACTTCCTCGGAATAAAATGCAAATTCAACTCATGACCTTTATAACAATCACTTGAAGTAAATCAAGTTAAACATGACCAGTAATATTTACCTTTTAATTAATCAGTATGACACTATACTTGAGAAAACAACACATGAAAACCCAGTACAACTCTCTTTAACAAATATATGTAAAAACACATTTCACTGCATAATGTATTTACCTTCAACCTGTTGTATTTTAAAAGGCATTTTAGATTCCTTGCCTCATTTAAACCAGGCACCTTATCTGCTCTTAACTGTAACCGCCAAAGTGTATCTGTTTGTTGAACTGCACTCCTGTGACTGACCCTTTGAGAAACCTTAGGTACCTGTTCCAGACTGGAATTTAAAAACATGCTGTGCTGTTTACACACACAGTTATGTTTACATAGGGCATTATTCTGGCCCTTAACCATACTAGAATATAATTGTTCCTTAAAAAACAAGTGTCATGCTTACCAGGAGCAGAACCACAGCCTTGGGCAATACCTGACAAACCTGTGAAAAGTTGAGGGTGGGGTAATATCAGTACCACTGCATGTTGCAGCAGAACAAGGTAATACGTCCATATATCTGACATTGACAGTAGCTACTGTTCTACTTGTTGTATTGGTAACAATCTGAGTATGAGTGTATAACTGAAGTAAACTCCACAAAAGAACAAAGACCTGGCACCCAAAAAGTATCTACAACCTGACACACTGACTGCTACAGTATTACAATGATCACAGTAAGCTTACCTTTACGCTCCTTAGCTGTTGAAACTGTGGCACCCACCTCCATGATGTATGGTGTGATGGATGCCTGGGAACTGTTGTCTATGCCTAGGTATGCCAGGAATTCCTCAGTGGCCTAGTAGCTGAGAATGGCTTTTCTACTGCAAGCCCTCCACTGGTGACGGCATGATCCCTGGCTACATCTGCTGCCCTTCATCATGCAATATTTATCATGCCAGTTGCTCTGTGTTGTATCTGTTCATATGTCCCGCCCTGTTGACCCATGTCATTCATATCATGGACAAAGTCTGCCCACAATGCAGCCTGCTGTTCCCTGCTTTGTCTCCCTTTGGATAGTAGGATGTGATGATGTTGCCTTAGTGCTTGCAGTACAATTTCATTCTCCATGTCCAAGAAGGGTGCATGACCTCTATGGTACATAATCCCTGAAAGACAACAAAAAGGGAACACATTACAGGATCACATATGTGGACATACATTATGTACAGATACAGCAAGGCCAAAATGGCTGGCACTAACCACTGCTTGCTCACACATGTCATACTCCACAGTGTGCAAACAAACAAAGTGTGTGGATACAACTGAGATAGTAGCAATAGTCAAGTATTCCAGGGTGTGCCATGACAGCTAGTGCTGTATTATCATACACCCAACACACAGGTCTGCTGTGGTGTGTCCACTATGGGCAACACCTCGATAATATGTAATACTAACAATGCCACATGAATAGCAGTGTGCTACTACAACCACTATAAAGGGGCAGTCTAATGACACCAGTGTGCCACAATGACAAAAGACAATGCACCCTTGATGTTTTGTATGCCTGTAGGTTAAGATAGCAGGAGGTCACTGACATGTCATTATCCCAGGTCTAAGACAGGCTTAATGCTGTAATCACTATTCCCCTTAAGTCTATTCATCCATCTGTAACCTGTTGTAAACAAAAACATTTATATATCTGATGGAGTGTAGTACTCCTTTGTTGATATTTGGTGATAGTATAGCTGTCACAAAGGCATGCTCTGTGTGAGGAAGGTCTCATACAGAATGGTTCCCCATAGCCAGATGCTTGCCTTTTAAACATACTTCCCAGCAGCAGGTGATTACCTCTAAACCAATCTGTGGTTCTGAAATGCTAATTGCAACCAAAAGGGCTGATTTGCATTATCATCAGCCAATGACATGCAACCAATGTAGAATATATAAGGCCTTCATGTAGATTAGGACCCCTTTCTGATATATTATGCTGGACATTACTGGGGTGAGAAGACTACATTGTCACAGAGGGTAAGTCTGCAGCAGAAACCTTTACATAGAGATAGGTGTGCTACAGGCTGCAGCTACTGCTGCAGGTAATAGACATAGGCAGAGAATGTGAAGACTTTGGAAGACACCTAGCTGTAGGAGTAACTGTGTGAGCTGTGTCAGCCTTGTTGTAGATCTAGGCCAAGAGTGAGAGTACTCTCTACACTCCAATGAAGGCATGTGTTTAAGGTATAACTGTGTACTAGGCAACATGTTTGGTTTGTCATTGAGCAAGATGGTGTGTGAGTGTGTGTGTGTGTGTGTGTGTGTGTGTGTGTGTGTGTGTGTGTGTGTGTGTGTGTGTGTCTGTGTGGGCCATGTATTACAGTCTGGTAGTAATTTGCAATGTGTATGAGGGCAGTCCTTGTTACAAGCAGGTACTTCAAATGTGTATGTTCATTGTTCAGCTGTGGTAATCTGCACTGTGAATCTGAAAGGATTGTGTTGTGCACTCTGATATTAGTGGCCATCATTCACAGTACCTGAGGTGACATTCTGTGTGAATGCATATTACTGCATGACGTGATCATTTATGCACATTTATATTTGCTGTAGGGATACGTGAGGTCTGTTCCTACCTGCAGACCTGTGACTTCCATCAGTTAAAAGCAGTCAATTTATTTGACATGCATTGTGTGGATAAAGAGTCCATGAGTCTGTCATTAATTGCTGGCTTCACAATACTGAAAATTCAGTACTACACACCACAGGATTTGAACCCAGGACTATGTGTGGCAAAAATTCACTGCTTATGAGGAATTTAACAGACTGAGCTACTAAGTCACTGCTGCAGCATTTGTATTTGCAAGATATATGCGCACACCTACAGGCTGTGACAATCATGTTCTACATCCATAAGTATGTGCAAGGCTTTATATGGATGGATTTCTGCACCAGGGTCCCAGTTGCACATGTAATATGCCATTAATACCTTAGCAGGTGTCTTTCTACATGTTGCTGATAAAAGTGCACATGTACCTGCTATCGGAGGCCTCACTTTCATGCATTATTATGTCCTTGGCTTTGTAGTGGTGTAGCATTGCACGAGAGTCCCAGGAATACTCCCATGTTTTCCATTAAGTTTTATTCAAGTTTGCATGGAGCGGTGAGCAGCTCCACTGAAACGCACTTAATAACTGTAACTGGCAATCACTATGTTTTTTTAAAGCACCTATTTTAAGTAAAATTTGCGTGCAGTGGCAGGTTAATGCACTGGTCTGCAGGTGCAATGGTCTCGGTTTTGAAACCTGGGGCAGGTGTTTATTTTGTAAATGTGTAATGAATTTTAAGAACACATATAATCAATATAGCTCTATTTAGCTGAGTTTAGTAAAGCTGCTCACTGTGGTGTGCTGCACAGTATTGCACTAAAACAATATAAAGAAAAGAAAAATGGGGAGATAGTAAAGTGGTGAAATGGGGTGCAATCAGGGGGAAAAGCATAGTGGAAGGCAGGTAGGGATGTGCAGGAAGGGTGTATAAAAAAAAATAGCTATACATTTCTTGTACAGAAACAAATGTGACAGAATATGTACATGGATTTGAACTGTCACCTAGAGAGAGAGGGGTGAGGGCAACATAGCTGTGCTGTCAAGCCAATTGGACCAAATTACTTGTTGCCAGTAGACACATGGGTGAAATGGAGAAATATGTATGGGGCAATATTTTTTTAGGGACAGGTGCCCCATTTTTTTTAGGTATGAGTTGAATGTTGAGGGGATAAGTACATGTGAGGGAGGTCAATTGGGTAGGTGAGGATGCATTTTGCAGACAGAAAAGACAGACAAGATAGCAGACAGGGGTGGTGTGTGACACATGAGGGGGGGTGATCACCTGTAAGAGGGAGGGTGTTGTGAAATCCAAGTTCCTTGTGCCTCCAGACAGCAGATGTGTGACTCACATCCCCACCCTTGGGACTATCAGCACTGCTCCTTCACTGTCCCAAGGGGGTCAGTGCTAGAGGCTGTGCAATGGAGTGAGGCTGCTTCACCAGGTTGGCCAGCATGCCCTCAATCTGGTGCAGGTGGCAGTCAAACCCATGGTAGACTATCCTGCACACCAAGACCGGCAGCTTATCCCGGGTGACAACACCCCCTCCACTACCGCTCCCAGAGGGGGGACAGGCCCTGTCCCATGGGGTGGTACTACCCAATGCTGCAGGTAGTGCAGGGGCAGCAGAAATGGCACCACTGGTCTGGGTCCCAGACTTGCTGGGACCCTGTGCCATGGCCGGTTGAGGCAAAGTAGAGTGATTAGCCAGAATCGGCCTATCTTGATGTGCTGTGGTGATAGAGGTAAAGCAATAAGTTAAGGTTACTAATAACCAAACCATTGTTAGTGTTAACAGAATAGAACATAATTTTAATTCATACAAATACATATTAATGTATAGTATGCATAACACAACAGTAAGTAATGTAACAGTCAGTATGGTAACAGCATGCCTGTAAGAAGTAAGCCATAAGGGCAATAAAACAGTTAGTTTAACAAAGTATGTTAATAGTGAATCATAACAACACATAATATTATATCACATTTTGCAAAGATATAGTTAGTTTAACAACAGATGTTAATATTAAATCATAATAATAAATAACAATAATAAATAAATGAAGATAAGAGGTGGGGAGAGACAGAAAAACATTCCATTAGTGTCACTACAGATTATATCCCTGAAAACACTGATAATAAATACTCTGCAGGTGTGTCATGTCAGTTTTGGTACAGTGACTGCAATTCTCCTATAGCTGATGTAGCATGTACATACCTCTCAAGCTGTTAGCATGGGTCAGTATGAGCCAAGCAATGACAAATACAGGTACACAACTGCAGAGAACAGTTTCACATAATGTGGACTTATATCACTACCAAGATGTTCTGTAAGCAGATTTGGTAGTACATAGCATTCCAGGTAGTCTTTCTCTGGTAATCCTGTGGCAGACAGATTAGGCAGTTTTAATTACATTATGAGAAATCATGACACTTGAGAGGCATGTTTTTGTACAGTGCATAAACTAGACAGCCATCATTGCTTAGTTGGGAGGCATGGGGATAGAACCCAACAGCTGTGACTGCAGGGGACATCTACAAATAATGTAATAATTGACTGTAGCAACTTATTATAGACATGCAAGGAATGCAGCCATACAGCAACTAAACAGATTTATTTATGAATCAACAATACTGTTGAACACTTTCTTACTACTGATTTTAAAATTCTGTGAAATCTAGACAGTATACATGGGCTACCTCACCCATATGATTTCTGCATTTTACACTGTTTATTGCACTTTAAGTTACTAATTGTTGCAAATTGTTTCTGTAGGCTACACACTAAAGGATTTACAGCATTTATAGCATTTACTGTCTGTTTTTTTCCTTATCTCTGTAATAAAACAAAAAAATCTCTTGTTTTCCCGCCTTACTGAACTAGAGTAGTCCAGTTTCAGAGTTGCTGATCCCTGGGCTTTGTTTTTAGTTCCTGTTACTGATCCATTGCCTTATTAGGAGGAGGGAAGTTTCTTTGCTTACCAGTGGGAGTGGAAGCACTGAGCTGCCTTTCTGTCCGATTTGCTGAAGTTTCAGCCAGAAACTAGTAGTCCATTGGTCGTTTGGGCCAATTCCTAGCTCCCTTCAGCCCCTGTTATAAAACACGCTTAAACGCGCAAATAGCCGATAGCTGAATTGCCACTGTTGCACACAAGAGCAGCGGCGTTAAACAAGGTTAACTATTCGGCCATCTAAATTCCACTCTTCAAATTTTCCCTTAGAACTACCTTCCTCGAGCTGTACTGCTGATCTAACCAGCATATCCTATAACTGAAAAGTTCATCTCTACTTGATTCCCAAGTAGACTATTCTCTATCTGTAAAGCCTAGCACTTGCACCTTGATAAAGCACTCTTATTATAGATAGTACCCCACCAGCCTAAAACCCACTTACCCCGGAGTCCTTTGAAAGTCTCTTTATCTACTACTTCTAGTATGTTGAGGGATCAGTTGCTAGTGTCCTCTCCAGCTCAACTGGTGAACCTGGGAATATTGAGGCAATGTTACAATTGCCTCATGTACACAGACAATCCTCTCCTCCTCCTACAAAACACAAATACATGCGAGAGATGCAACTATACGGCCAAACTGGAGGCTGAGCTCTCTCAACATAGGACTGGCAAGACCAGACAGGAGGAGAAGGTAACCACACACAATACACACCCAGTCACACATGGTACCATCACAACTTCAAATCATACACATACTCACACAAAGACATACTCGGAGGCTCTGATCAAAAATTTACCAAAACAGCAGAGGCCACCACAGCAGACACCCAAACAACTACCACCTCACGACCCAACACATGCAACACATAGACCACACAGTCAGAGTGTCAAACAGTCACAGCCCTTAAGGCCAAACAAAATGCCAGACACACTTGTCATTGGTGATTCCATAGTCAGACACACTGACGTCCCGCTCACCAGACTGAGTAAGGAGAAGGTCACAGTAAGCTGCCTGTCGGGTGCTAGAATCCGCCACATAACGCAAGCACTCAGGTCTCTCAACAGGACTCAGTCATTGTCCACGCTGGTGTCAACGACCTGAGACGCACCTCCTTGGACTACATGAAAAGGGACATCGAGGAGCTCTCTGATTATGTAGCCCAGGCAGGTATGACCCTGACCTTGAGCAGTATCCTACCTTCACCTAGAATGATGCCACAATACAGTGATAAGATGATCAGCTTTAATAATTGGCTTAAATTCTGGTGTCATTCAAAGGGGATCCAATGTCTGTCTGCCTGGGATGACATGCTGGACAAGCCACGCTGCTTCACAAGGGACGGCTTGCACCTGTCACCCTGGGCTTCCGGATATTGGCAAAGGCTCTTGCCACCCCATAGTGCCTTTTTAGGCAAGGCTCAAATTCTAAACCTACCACCCTAGAACACCAAAAAGGAAAAAACTAAGGGTAATGCTGCTCAATGCCAGACGCCTCACTCTCAAGACGCACGACCGAGGCCCTTCTCAATATGGAGAACATCGATGTCTGTGCTGTGACAGAAACCTGGTTCAAGGCTCCTGAGAGCACCCCAGCACTAACAGGTTTCACCTCATATCATGAGTTCCGCCCCAAAATCCGGACAACACCAAGAAAGGAGGGGTGTCCATATTCATAAAGGACACCCACACCTCAAGGTTGGTGGCAACGACGATGCATCGGAGACCATCCAGGTGCAATTAACCATAGGCAAGACTGTTCTGCAATTTGTAGCATGTTACAGGCCACCCTCTCAAACTCAGGAACCTCACATGGCCTTCCTGAAAACATTGGAGGGATAAATGTATCTCCAAACACCATCATACTAGGTGACTTCAACTACCCTAATATAGACTGGGAACACTACTCAAGCCCAACACTCTAACCCAAAGATTCCTGGAGTTCATAAACTCAAATGCCATGGAACAACTAGTCACCATCCCCACAAGAGGAGAAAACATACTTGATCTCATCATCACGAACATGGGATCAAAATGTTCAACACCGAAGTATACTCCTCACTGGTGAGATCAGATCATAAACTAATCTCGCTGGAGGTCCTCATCCCGCCCCACCTGAAACAAAAAGACCACAGTGAAAACTTCTCAAAAGCCGATTTCACACTTCTAAAAACTAGTGTGGTCTCCTTTAAGGCCCCTGAGCCAGTGGTAAACATTACTCAAACCGCTGAATCACTTACAAATGCCTTCTACCAGCACCTACAGGACTGCATGGATCAGGCAATCCCAAACAAAACTAAGACTCTCTGTACCAAAGGCAAGCGTCCAGTATGGTGGACCCCAGCCATAAACAAGCTCTACAACAAAAGGAGGAAGCTACTACAAGATAGAGCAAAATCCTTGAAAGGTAAGACACCTTTGATCATTATAAGTAAAAACTAAGAGCTCTCATAAAATCATCCAAGGCAAATTTTGAGAGAAAAATCGCCAAGGACTCTAAAGACAATCATAAGGCCTTCTTTAGCTATGTTAGAAACCTAGGAGGAAACTCCCAGATATGCTCAGAATTAGTTCAAAATGATGTGAAAATTACTGAACCTACACACATTGCTAACATACTGGCTGACAGGTTCAGTACAAACCCCCAAAAGGAGAGATATCTATTCCAGAGGATTGTAGCCCCCCAAACATCTCCAACGCCCAGGTGAGAACTGCCCTCACTAAGGCAAAAACACAGCATCCATGGGACGGATGGTGTCCCCGGCTGTGTGCTTCATGAACTCAACGAGGAATTAAACCCACAGTTAGGACAGCTGTTTAATCTTAGCCTCACCTCAGGATAAGGAGTGGACTGTGGTCCCACTTCATATGCCTCCACAGACCCTGGAAATTACCACCCCATTAGCTTGACAAGCCTTATCTGCAAAGCCATGGAGAGGATCATAATGGAACTCATAAATAAAGACATAGGGAACTTGCAGACTTTGGATCCAACCCAGTTTGGCTTTGTCAAAGGCAGATCCTGCCTCTTAAACTTGGTTGACTTTTCGAGACAGTCACCAAGGCCATTGATGAGGGAAAGGCAGTCCATACAGCCTACCTCGACCTGGCAAAGGCCTTGACACAATACCCCACTCAGGTATCATCGATAAACTCATCAGCTTGAATGTAAACCCATACATCACAAGATGGGTTGCAAACTGGCTAAGTGACAGAACCCACAGGGTCAGAGTTGCTGGAGCCATGTCAGACTCAAAGCCTGTCACAAGTGGTGTCCCA
The DNA here is from genome assembly GCF_019279795.1 of Protopterus annectens. NCBI lineage: Eukaryota > Metazoa > Chordata > Ceratodontiformes > Protopteridae > Protopterus > Protopterus annectens. The sequence continues at coordinate 203,561,513 of NC_056726.1, read as the reverse complement.
CAGGGCTCAGTCCTGGGTCCACTCTTGTTCGGCATCTACTTTTCTGAAGTACAAGCAAACACAGGAGGGTTATGGCTGACAAAGTTTGCAGATGACTGCAAACTGGGCCATAGTCGAAAACACATCTGACACAGATATCCTCCAGAAGGGCCTCACAGAAACGGATAACTGGTGCCAGAGCCATGGCCTGAAGTTAAACGCCAAAAATGCATAGTCATACCTTCGGGAAAAACAAGGTTACCCCTAGCTACCATATAGGTGGCAATCCACTGAGCACAGAAAAGTCTTCAGGGATCTGGGGACCCAAGTTGACAGTAGCCTTCGCTTGACACTCATGTTGCTAAAGTAGTTAGGAAAACCTTCTATATCGCCCACCTGATCATGAAGGGATTCACATCTAGATCAAGGGAGGTCATCGTCCCCCTGTACTCATCACTCATTAGACCTATGATTGAGTACAATGCCCGCTCGAATGTATCTGACCAGACACCTGCTGCAGCTTGAAAGGCCCCAAAAGTTCCTCACCAAAAGGATAAAGGGTCTCAAAAATATGTCTTATACTGCCCGACTGAAAGAACTCCAGCTCTATTCAGTCTCATACCGCTTGCTCAGAGGTGACCTGTGCCTGACATATAAGGCCATGTCAAACCCAGATTTGATGAATATGCTTCACCTCAAAAAATCTAGATCCCTCAGAACCACAAGGGCGGGAGACTTAAACCCTGACACGGTTATAAATAGAACATGCTGGAGGGACAGATTCATCACCCAGAGACTCCCTATGCTGTGGAACAAAATCCCGGTACATGTGAGGCAGAGCACCTTGCTGGCCTTGTTCAAGAGGAATCTTGACCAACGGATGGGATATCGTAGATATACCCCAGGGATTACTTCAGTGTCACTGCTTGACAGAGGCACAGAAAAATGATAGGCATAGTTTATATTCAAACTAAAGGGGTGGCGAAAGCCACATAACTATGGGCTAGGCTTATAAATGCCCTTGGGCAGATAGCCTAGTATGAACCTATGAACCTATATACTTTTTGTTCCTGGGGAGAAAATATGAGTATTATGTGACTGATACTGTCACTGAAAATTTAGTACTACATACCACTGGATTTGAACCCAAGACTGTGTGGAAAAATGTACGTTGTATAAGGCATTTAACAGGCTGAGTTACTGAGTCACTGCTGACTACTGAATGACTGATACTGGCCTAGAGATAACCTGGAACCATGTTATGTGCTGAGCAATACAAGTTATAGGACATTGTTCTTGTATTCTAGAACTATTACAGTGTTATAATTGACTGCAGTAACTGCAGAATGCACATGCATGGAATCCAATTGTACTGGATCGTACTAATACAAGTGTATTTTTAGAATCAACAATGCTGGTGAACACTTTTTATTGGTATTGCTTTGAAATATCTGTGAAGTGCTCACACAATATCTGCCCATGGAGTGGTCTACCTCACCCAGATAACTTTAGTACCTGAAGTAGGAGGAACATAGAGCATTATGTGACCAATATTGGCCTGGAGATAGCCTTGGACAGTACTATGAGTTAAGCAATACAATTTGCAGGCCATTAGTTCTGCATTCTACAGCTATTACAGTATTACACTTGACTGCAGCAACCTTACCATAGACAATCAATGCATACAGCTCTACTGCAATGGTTATGACAACACAATCCTGTTGTTCACAGTTTTGCTTACTGTTATTGATATTGTTTATTGCACTACAGTTGTTACTGTTCATTTATTGCACTACAGCTCTAGTTGCCCATTTATTGCACTACAGTTGTACGTGCCCATTTATTGCACTACAGTTTTTCTTGTGCATATATTATTGCAGTAAATGCTTTTCTCTTTCTTGCTTACTACACTACAGTTAGCATAATACATCCATACTTACCACATTCACGGTGCAACCTAACCAGGCACCTGGCATGGGACTCAACTTTGTGAGCCCTCTCAGCTGCAGCTGTTGGGAGAGAAGCACACCATTATGCATATCAGTTTTGCAGACATTCAAGTTGTATATTGTTAAAACTGAGGGAAAACATACTTACATATTTGAGGGACATTCCCTGCTCTAGCTTCTTGGACCCAGTTGTTGAAGGTTCCCCTCTTTCTCCTCTTCAGGTCATCATAATGGTGATGACACTGCTCAACTGTGCAGGGGATACCATTAACACTGGTGTGTTCCCTGTCCAACTGGTTACAGGCCTCTGCCTTACACTCCTGGCCCTGGAAACCAGCCTGTAGCAGCCTAGGTTCATGTTTTTTTTTTTTTACCAGGAGCCCAACCATGACCCTGGATTCCTGAATACCCCTCTTCTGCACCTGAAAGTGCATACCTTCACCAGCACCACCTACCATATCAACAGTTGATTGAACTTCAGTGAATGGTGCAGAATTCCCACCAATTGCACTTAATATAAGCTGTTTTCCCACCCTTACAGTTCATTGAGCAACATTCAAAAAAGTGCTGCATCATTTAGCAGAGTGCAAACCAGCTAAGCAGAGCTGAGCAGCGAGAAAACTTGCACAACTGTGGTTTTAGCAAAGCTTAGCACTGCACAAACATTGGTAGCCATTAGCATGTTAATGAAGTGCTTAGCATGGTGGAGCACAGCTTAGCAGAGTACACCAGTGCCACATTTTACAATTTTGTTATTAAATTACACCAAAATTGTACATTAAATTACAAACATGTTCTGTCTGCTATGGACTCCAGCATAGGACCTACTACACATAAGGCCACAGCTCTACCCATTTAGCTACTTAGATATGATGAAAACTAGTATACCTTCACATATACTACTAGGCTACCTGTTAGCATTGCTGAGCACAGTGCCACATCACGCAAACATGCATAAATAAACCTATAAATAATTACATCCATTTTCTATTTTTAGATGTCTGGCATGTGTTGGCTATGTATGTATAGGTGGTGCTCAGCTCTGTGGCACTCCATGCCACACCATGTAAATGGCAATTACAAAAAAAAAATTACAATGGAAAAATAAAATGATTAATTATGATAACTGATTACATCCAGTTTCTATTTTCACATGTGTAGCAGGTGTCAGCTGTCTATATTGTAAGCAAGGCTTGGCATTGCTGTACTCCATGCCATGCCATGCAAACATGCAAAAATAAAAACCATATCATTTATATATTACACATTTAATGCAATTCACAGCATTTCAGCAGTGTCTGGGTGCATTACAGGGAGCTGCACCTTGCACATAACATCTGACCAGGCATCCACAACTATGGGTAGCCTCTACACATCTTCCTACACTGACTCAGTATCCCTGCTCCTATGTTCTCCCTCAGCAGAGTGCCATCATTAATATGCATGGCACACTGCCGAGGGGGAACCATGGCCATGTGTATGGATACATTCTGTGTGGCCTCTACACAGTGCCTACACAGAGTTTATTAAATCCTGGGAATTGTATAAAAGCAATAATCCACAACTGTACATGGGTATATCAGGATTAATGCTTGGCTTTGTTTAATCACTTGGGATTCTCCCTTGTGATTAAACCACACCAACCATAGGTAAATTCTGATGTACCCATACACTGGCATGGATTATTGCTTAAATAGTCCACCTTTCCAGTCTCAGCCTTCATGGCACTGTTCATCTGAGTCTCTGTTATATTTAGTCATTTAGTAGAGTCTGACTCTTTATGCCCCGAAGGACTCTAGCACACCAGGTCTATCTGTTAACAACTGCTTTTTTAAGTTCTTGTGAATTTTATTTGCATTTTGGTTACCAGGGTGGAGCATTGCTCACAGCATGAGCAATTGCATGCTCAGTCCAGGTTACATTCAAAGCAGTATCAAAAAAATTGTAACAAATATAACCAACAGTGGAATGCAAAGGTGATGCAAACTGTTTGCAAAAAAAAAGAGAGAGATAATATGTATGAATTTTACATTATGTTGACGTGTACAAAATCAGAGGAATAGTAAGATTGAGAATGAGGATTATCCTTGGAACTTGCAGGAGGCAACTCAGATGTTTAAAGGACAAAGTGAATTCATATTTATTACTTCGGTAATGCTGCTTGTCCAAATTAACCTCTGCTGGTCCCTTGTTCTGTTTGATCTTTCCCTGCATTACTGTCGTTTCCTGTGAATCTTGTATTATCATTATACATCCAAAGTATATCAGTCTGAATTTATTTCCATAAATACAAACCATTATTGCAGTCCTCAGAATTCTCAAACATTTTCTCTAACACTAATCATCAATTTTTTGACAGAAACATTTTTATTTATCCTTCAGCTCTAATAGCCATGTGTTATTAAATGGGAAAATCATAGCTGTGACTATACAGAGCTTTGTTGACAGTATGATGTCTTTGCTCTTTAAAATCTTAAACAGATTTCCCATAGCTTTCCCTCCTTGAAGTAAGTATCTTTTAATTTCACAACTATGGTCACCATCTGTAGAGATCTTTAAGTTCAGGAAAAATGCCACTGCTTCCAATTCTTCTCCATCTGCTTGTAAAGACCGGATAGGGTTAGGTGACATTGTCTTACTTTTCTTGATGCTGAATAACAAAACAGCTTTTGCACTTCCTAATCTCATCTTCATCAACATGTTGTTCAGCTATTCCTCACTTTCTGCCATTAGAGTGGTATTTGATATATATCACAGATTGTTAACATTTCTCCCAGTAATTTTGGTTCTAGTATTTGATCCACTTTACCCAGCATTTAATGATATATTCTGTGTAAATTAAATAACCAGAGTGACAATATACAACTTGTAGCCGTCCCATAGAAACATGCCCCTGCTTGTAGTATCTGTCAAAGATTATGCTGTCAGGTTCTGAAGAATTTTTTGTGCTTCATTAATAAACTGACCACAAACCATAATTTTATTTGTTTCCATCCCTAACATGTACATTTGAAAAAATTAGGTACAGCAACGTTTAACTTTGCATAGATTTAGTTGCCTATCCCTTTCCCTCTTCATAAAACAGTGACATTCCTACCCTCACACAATGGTGCATACCTCACAGAAAGAGAAAACATTGTAATATACATAAACATTGAAGCTATACATTTGAGTATCATATAGGTAAGTGTCCATATGCCAGATCCATATTTCAACTCATTCTTCTGAGATCCATCCTATGACATAAGACTTCTTTCCTGTAAAGGTAACCCAAATTGGTGAAGCTGAAGCAGGTCTTAGATATGATAGACTATACCCCTCCCCACACCTTAGATCGACTGATTGGCTGTGCAGTCTCCATAATACAGACAGATGTATTCTTAGTGAAAGTACATGGAAAACATAAAAGAGGGAAACAAGGCCTGGAGCATAAGACATGCCCTGGTGATGTCAACTTTGTCCTAGTCCTAACTTTGCTTACATATAAATATCTTGCGCATCTTCAATGATTCCCTCCTCTTCTTGCATTCATCTGATGTCTTGTTGCATCAAGCAGGTAATTCCACCATGCAACTTGGATTTCTGCTACTTGTATCTGGTCACTATGTTTGCTTCATGGTATGCTTTGGTTCACTGACTTACTTCCCACCTTTCCATGAAGTCATCAAGTCTGTCCACATCCCCCCATGCCTTCCACCTTCCTTCTTGTTCTTTCACTGAGAACCATTAGTGGACATTTTCTATGAATGTGCACTGCCTTTCATATTGTTCTTTTCTGAGTATGATTTGCCTTCAGTCTTCACCATAACTTCTATATAGTTTGACATATTTAATCCAGGACAATGACCTCTCCATTTTGAACTGCTGCTGGCCCTCCTTCCATACTTTCTTCATTTGGCCTCTGATGATTCACTTGCCACAGATATAAATCTTTATTGCATCCTCTAGATATTTACATAAGCAGATTGCACCCTACTAAGAGTCTTCCTGGACTGCGTGTTAAATCAGCTGCAACATCACTCCCTCCTGCCAGAAAAAAACTATACCTGCCTCTAATGCACTAGTAATGGCCATTGAAAGTTATTTATGCAGTGATACCTGCTGCACCTCACATCCACATGTATATTTTATGAAAACTGTAACATTTTAAGATTAGGTATCTGGACTTATGGTTAGCTGTGACCATCTTACTATTTGTGCTTAACTATCTTGCAAGGCCAGTCAGCTGTTACTAGCAGAGATTTTTACAAGCTTCCACACAATGGAATGGATCATGGCCTTTTGCACCTTCTTTTAAGCTGATAATATGAACATTGTCTTTTCCTGTCTGATCCTCTGCATCTTCTGTCTCTTGCTCTCCTTTTTTTGTTTTCTTGTAATGATTCAGTCATGCACAGCTGTTATATTAATTACATTATCCTTACACTTTATGTTGACTTTCAAATTACTGGTTTAGTGTTTAATTGTACTTAGATTTGATTTGATTTCTTAAATTCTCCTTGGATAACAGCTATGTACCTGCACAGCACACGTGTCCCCATTATCTCCTTTGCCTTACCAAAAGTTCTGTCTTCCATCCTGCATGGCAGTGCAGTAAAACACACATAAAATGACAAATGAGCTTCTAGCCACTGTGGATATGGATTATATAGAATGGAAATTAATTTATACTGATATACTCTTTAGGTTCCATAGCTCCCTTCCCCATGTCACTTCTTTGAACTCATTCATTAGCTGTTAATTATACGTCTTCATGCCTAAAATTTTTGTTTGGTATTAATAGAGTCAGCAAGTCACAACAACGCCTAAAATTTTTGTTTGGTATTAATAGAGTCAGCAAGTCACAACAACGGTAACATAGTGGGTTAATGCATCATTGTGATGCTTTTATGGAAAATGTGCTGTGACTATATTACTTTTAGGTCATTATTACAGTAAAGAAGGTATTTTTCCCTGCTCCAGCTGAGTCTCAGGTACTTGACTGTTCTCCCTCTTGTTTTCACCTGATAAGATGGAAGGATACCGAGAATTGCAGGTTCATCCCCATATTACCCAATGCTGAGGTCATCATATGGCAGTCATGAAAAGGAGCATGAAACAGAATTAGTAGCCAGCAATGTTGCATATGTCGGAGACAGGTCTTGAGTAAGTTCTACTCCTCCCCCTCCATGCTGACTTCTATACAGTGGGCTCAGTGAGCTTTGAGGTGTGGAATATGAGGAAGTGTTGACCTTGGGCTATAAGGTGCTTATGCCTCCTCAATCTGCCCCCATGCTGCAGCCTGGTAATCTTACCTAGTCCTAATCTTCATTAAGGTTCATGGGATCTGTTGTCTGCAGCATACACCCTCCCCTCTAGAATGGACATTAATCAAATTCAAAGTCACATCAGCAATAGTCAAGGCTTCATCCATTTATAGGTCCAACCTGGCTTATGAAGGTATTTCTTGCTTATTACTTTTTAAAGTTCTGTGTAGAGCAGAAGTATTATCATAGCTATTACTGCATTCCTACAAGCACTTGTTACCACAGTTTCATACACTAGTTTCTAGTAGAAGTATTAACCATGGCTACCACTGCTCTGCTATGAGCAGATGTCACCAAGGTTCCACTCACTAGTTTCTGGAACTGTTTAGTTTATTAGTAACTTAGGGTATAATATTTTAGTGTTTTGGTTACAGGAATCAAGAGAACATTTGCTGTACCTGTTACGACCACTTAGGTTCATAGATAAGTACTAGGCTAGCTGCCCTTGCAGGTCATTTTAAGCCTAGCCAATATACCTTTTTGTGCTTGAAATAACCCATCCCATTTGGTTAAAGATGGGTTTACATATTCTGTGGTCAATAATTATATATTACCCCTAATGAGAATAAATAAAATCATATTACAGATAATTTGAGGGGCCCCATGCATGGGATAAAGCATTCAGAAGCTGCCTCATTCCATTGGTAGTACAGGTGGTAATACTGGAATACATTTTCTGTTTCCCATCCATAGTTTCAAACTGAGCTTGAATGTGGACAGGGATGAACTTTGTTTTATGTGAATGGAGAGTCTTCTCCAGAGCAGTGGTATCCTCTGGGAGATATACATGTTCCACCAAACTGTACTGTTGATGTTGCAGCAGAGATTTAGATTCCATGAACAAGTATTTCTGATGACATTTGATTTGCCGATATGTAAGGAATTCATCAGTAATGGGTCGGACTAGGCTTTGTATGCTAGACACAGGTCACCTCTTGCAGTCTGTAGGATACCACATATAGTGGCAGGACTTTGAGTTGGTCCATTTAAGACATATTGTTTAAGCCTTGTATCCCTTTAGTAAGGTATCACTGTGGGTGTTCCAGTGGATGCATGAGTCTGGACAGATATATATGTCTGGCCTAATAAGGGCTGAGTAAAGGGGTCAGTGACATCCCTAGATCTAGACACAATCCACTTACACATAAAACTTTAATAATCTCTCCGTCCCCAGCACATAGTACAGTTCTCTCTTCTGATACACCACCTCTCTAGTTCCTTTATGCTGGAGAAGAGTTATGCTTCATTAGAGAGCCCCACACTGCTGCTGCTGTGGATTGTGGTGGGAAATTCAACATTTACATGGTTCTTTGGTGAAATCATTCTTAATTCTTTCCTTCAAACCATTCTTCTGTGGCTGCAACTTTTCTTCACCTTCCTGTTTTTCAAACATTTTCTGCCTTGCTAGTTTACACAGCCTTTGGCCCTTTTATTGCAATTACAGCTTTGGTCAGCAAACATGAGAATGGAAAGAAAATGTTACCAGAATGCAAGCTCTTCAGCTGTTTTACTTGTCTGTACACTACTCTTTTAGCAGTATTTTCTGTTATCATGTTTAACAGCATGACCAAGCATTCTCCACAAAACTGGAAAATTATTTAATGTCCCAGAAGATGTATAAGTCAAAGAAGAAATCTGTGGAACAGAAAGAGATTGGATCTGCTTCCAGTGTTAATCCTTATTACATTAAGTTGTAGAAGTGTCCATAAAATGCTGCAAAAACTTGTGCTCATCCTTACTGGTGTAAAAAACATAAAACACCAAACAAAACAATGGAGCATAAAACAGAGCCTAAGTGAGAGTTACAGTCTTAACTGTGACAGAGCTTACAAGGTTGAGAGGCTATAATGGTGTCAGTAGAACCTGTTTTCTGTTTTCTTTTGCAGTCATCTCAGTGCTGTTTTGGTGTTTAGTCTCCCTCTAAAATTGACATAACTTCCCTCCAAATTAATTACAGCTATCTGCTGCTGCTGTGTAATGCAAATCGTCTAATAGAACACCAGTATATGTTCTTACCAATGTTTGTTCTCAGGCACTGTCTTCACTGATACCCTCTTATCAGATGTTAGCACTATCAGCAAAGGTATCGTAGGTATTTGCACTTCCAGTAACTGGGTACTACTTGTGCCTGCCTACCTGGCAACTGTCCACCCAGTGCTAGCCCTTTTTTGTTCCTACCAGGCCTTTCTGCATGCCAAGATATACTGAACACTTTTGCTTCTAGACAGATTTTATGACATCTTGTTGATAGTCTACAATTTTCTGTCCTCAACCCCTATTCCTGCCTCATAGACGACTGTCAAACCCTCATGGCTAACCTCCAGAGTGGATAAGCTTGAGCTTCTCTTGCTATAGTAGTGTGACCATGGATTCATCAATCCTGAGATATAGGGAAACAGCAAAATCCATTTTACTTAGCAATTTTCTGGAAATCACAGCAGCAATCTATTCTAAAAAAAAAAAAAACAGTTTTCAAAACAACTGAAATGCAAATGTTATTCTGGTGGCTGCCTAGTGACATTGGTTTTCCATAGTATGGTAGTTTCTCATGATCAAACATTATAGTTTCCCTTTCCCAAATGTCTTTTGCTACCCCCTTCCAACAGAATCCACCCAGACCTTCATGCTGCCATAATTACAGTGTATTTGCTTCATTTCCTTTACTTGTCAGGTTGAAAAATTTTTGAGAGAGAGTGCTACTCATTATTTTCTCTTCACATTGTCCTCTGGAAAAACATTTTTTCTTTCAGGGCTTATGCCAAGAGTTTTGACCCCTTCTAGCCTATAGGGATGCAGTCTGGAAGTATCTTTCATATCTATTGGATGTTATACTTAGCTTATTCCTGTGTTCTTTTACCATTTATTTCCAATTTTTATCCAGACCAGGACTTCAAATCCTTGGCCTCTGATAGCATTAGTGCAGCATTTGTGTGGTCTACCATTCTGCTAAAGCCATCAGGTAAGAATCTGGTTCCCTGTTAGCACATATATATTATTATGTTGGAGAAACTCATTCTTCCTCTGTCAGACAGTGACTGAGCTTATCTAACGAATGCCATATTTTTAGCCCTTATTTCTAGTGTACATATTAGTAATTTGACCTTAATCACCATGGTTGGGGGGGGGGGGGTAGCTGAAAAAGCAAAGCTATTAAAAGGAAATCTCAACACTCATCTCTCTAGAAGCTCTTGCTGGTCCAGTGACAATGCCACCAGCACTGTATGGTAGAAGTCTTTGGTTGAGTCCCAAATAAAAGCTAATATTATCCTTTTGGTTCTATGACTCATAACAGTGCATAAGCAGAGGACTTTCTATGTATTTGTGCTGTGTGTGTGTGTGTGTGTGTGTGTGTGTGTGTGTGTGTGTGTGTGTGTGTGTGTGTGTGTGTGTGTGTGTGTGTGTGTGTGTGTGTATGTGTGTCTGCATGAGCACGTGTGTGTGTGTGTGTGTGTGTGTGTGTGTGTGTGTGTGTGTGTGTGTGTGTGTGTGTGTGTGTGTGTGTGTGTGTGTGTGTGTGTGTGTGTGTATGTGTGTCTGCATGAGCACGTGTGTGTGTGTGTGTGTGTGTGTGTGTGTGTGTGTGTGTGTGTGTGTGCACGTGTGTGTCTGTGTGTCTGTGGGTGTGTTTGTTTGCACTTTGACCATAATCACTGTGCTGAGGATTTCCTGGCTGAAAGGATAAAGCTCTTAAAAGAAAACTCAACAATTCTCTGTCCAGAGGCTCTTGTTGGTCCAACAGCAGCACCAGTGACATCAGCACAGTATGCTAGATGTCTTCCCGAATGAGAAATACAGAAGGTTATGATCGAGTCTCTGATCCTAACCACATTATTATGTGTTTGAGACATAGATGCCAAGAAATTCACCTCAAGAAGCTCAAGAAGTTAATCTTGGCATCCATGTTGATTATAACTATTTGTAATGCATGGCATTTTACTACTGCATGTACTACCTGTTAAAAAAGGCCAAAGTGTTTTACTGGCTTTGAAAGCCAGTAAAGCACTGACCAAGTGCTGTCACATAGACAGCAAGTAAGATAAAAATCAGGGACAGTTTTTAAATACTGCCCTAATTTAAATAGGGTCTACTTCACCCTGTCAAAGGCCGACAATATCAAAGCTGATATTGTCGGCACCAAAATGTCGAAAGTGAAAGTCATCTCGCGTGTAAACAGAAATCTCCGTAAGGAGAGATTTCTGTTTACTGCAATGTAGTGCGATCTTGGAGTTGGTATATTTAAGTAGCGGGGGTGTGGGGAGTGCAGGGGGGCTTGCCCCCTGCATAGAGCAATTTGTGTTGAGTTTGGGTGTTTTTTTTTTGTTTTTTTTTTTGTGTGTGTTCGATGTTCGGGGGTTTCGACATTTTTGTGTCGATTATTACGCTGTCGACAGTTTGAGTTTTTGACAGCGTAGTATAAATGCTTAAATAAGTTACTTACAGATTAACATCTTTAAACTTCAGTGAAAATAGGAAGGCAAATACTCAAGAGCCAAAGGAACATCCCTCCCCTTATCCTTACCATCACAGGGCTTAGGGAGTGTATAACATTTGTTACACACCTTTGAAAGTGCTCTTACAGTCAGGTCTCTCAATCCAGTAGCACATAAATTTATATTTTTTCATATTTTGGTGCATAATCACGGTGCTCCATGCATTAAAATATTATCCTTTCACTTCTATAATTCTAGCAGTGTTTAAACAGAGGGCTTTATTTGTATTTGTGTGTGTGTTTTATATTTCTTAGTACAGTAACTCTGACAAGGTGAATATATGTATGCATATGTAACACCCACTCAGAAACACACATACATATACATATATGTGTATCGAATATATACACAGACACACATATCTACACACATATGCATATAGATATAAACGGGTCTATATCATATGAGTGAATTGCACAAATTGCAAACGCTCATAATATCGAACCTCGAAGTGCTTTTTCTGAAATCGCAGTACAGTGAAGAATGAAATATTTGCCCTTTCCTCACTGTAGTGTGATCTCAGAGTTGGAGTATACATTTAGCAGGGGTGTGTGGGGGGCACAGCCCCCCACAATAGGAAGTTTGAGGTCTGGTACGTTCGATATTATGAGCGTTCGCAATTTGTGCGATTCGCTCATATGGTAGAGACCCAATATAAGCACATATTTCTTTTCACATATCACCCCTTTCTTGATGCATAATGCCTGCAGAGGCAAATTTGAATCACTCTTTCATGTGCTGATCTCTCTGATCAGCTTATCACCTTTACTGCAATGACACTCGAGCTGAGTATCACCTTTACTGCAATGACACTCGAGAGTGTATACACAGGATAGATCCTGCTGTGACAAGAGTGTTACTAAGCAGTACTTTACTAGATTGCTCTCCATTTCCTTTTTTCAGTAACAAGAAACAAGACAAACCTTTGCCCAGTTCTTTCAAAACTTATGCTGTCATTGTTACATTGAGTTCTTTCATCTTCTTCCATAATGCTTCCCTGGATGATATAGCACAAATCACAATTTAACCACACCCCTAACAACACTGTTCAATCACAGCCCCTATATGGGTTTTATACAAAGCAAATGGGAACAGCTATAGGTATTTCCTTACATAAGGGAGGACCTTCCACAGACCTAGACAATTCCAGACTCATGAGTTTGACCAGCCTCATATGCAAAGCCATGGAAAAACTTTTCATGGAACTAATCAGTCAAGACATAGTGAACTACTTCCAAACATTGGATAGGTCTCCGTTTAGATTTGTCAAGGGCAGGTTACGCTTATTCAACCTGGTGGACTTTTTTGAAAAGGTTATCAAAGCAATGGATGCAGAGAAAATGTTACACACTACATACCTTGACCTAGCTAAAGATTTTGACACAATTACGCACTCAGGCACAACAAAAAAGCTAAGTAAACTGGGAATAAATCCCTATGTCACCAGCTGGATTGCCAACTGGCTCACAGAATGGATGTAGGAAATCAAAAGTGGAAGTTACCTGCACAAAGAGACCTCTCACCAGTGGAGTTCCATAGGGTTCTGTGTTGGGACTTCTTCTGTTTGGCATCTACTTTTCTAAAGTAAAAGCCAGTACTAAATGGTTATGATTGACTAAGTTAGCAGATGACCACAAGCTAGAAGTAGTCATCGAATCTCAAATGAATTCGCCATTTTGCAGGAAGGTTTACCCGAAATAAATAACTGGTGCCAAAAATGCATTATAGTATCCTTTGTGAAATCATCTACCCCAGGGAACTACTACATTAACAATATACCCCTAAGAATTGACCCAGTTATTCAGGAACTGGGAACTTATGTGGACAGTGACCTAACATTTGGCGATGTGTCCAGTATTGTAAGACAGTCCTTCTATACTGCAAGGCTTATAAACATAGGGAATGTGTCAAGATCTAGGGATGTCATTGTCCCCTGTTACTCAGCCCTCTTTAGGCCAATCATTGATTATAATGCACCATTTGGTATGTATCTGTCCAGGCACACGCAATGACAGGAACACCCACAGAGGTACCTTACTAAAATGATGCAAGGCCTAAGCAACATGTTCTGCATGGATCAACTCAAAGACCTGTCACTATACTCAATATCCTACAGACTACTAAGATATGACCTGTGTCTGGCATACAAGGCATCCTACAACCCAGCACTGATAGATTTACTATACATCAGTCTTGAGATCTAAACCTCTTCTGCAACATCAGCAGAAAGGTTTGGAGGGTGAGTTACCTCTCATAGGTTCATAGGTTTATACTAGGCTATCTGCCCTAAGGCATTTATAAGCCTAGCTTATATGAAAAAATACTGTACCCATTAGTTTGTTGTGCCTCTGTCCAGCAGTGACACAGAGATGATTCGATCTCCCATCCACAGGTCAAGATTTCTCTTGAACAGAGCCAGGCCTCACATGGACCGGGATTTTATTCCACAGCATAGGGAGTCCCTGAGTGATAAATCTATCCCTCCAGCACATCCTATTTATATCCGTGCTAAGGTTTAAGTCACTTGCTCTAGTGGTTTTGTTGGATTTGGATTTTTTGAGGTGGAGCATGTCCATTAATTCCGGGTTGGACATGGCCTTGTATGTCAGGCACATGTCACCTTTGAGCAGACGGTATGCGACTGAATAGAGCTGGAGTTTCTTCAATCTGGCAGCATATGACAGATTTTGGAGTCCCTTTATCCTTTTGGTGAGGAACATTTGGGGTCTCTCCAATTGCTGCAGATGTCGGGTGAGATACATCCCGAATGGGGCATTGTATCATTGGTCTGATAAGTGAAGAGTACAGGGAACAATGACCTCACTAGATCTGGATGTGAATCCTTCATGATCAGGTGGGCAATGTAGAAGGTCTTTCTAACCACTTTAGCAAAGTGAGTGTCAAAAGAAAGGCCACTGTCAACATGGGTCCCCAGGTCCCTGATAACCTCTTCTGTGCTTAGTGGATTGCCACCTATATGGTAGCTTGGGGTTACCTTGTTTTTCCCGAAGGGTATGACTATACATTTTTTGACGTTTAACTTCAGGCCATAGCTCTGGCACCAGCTATCTGTTTCCGTGAGTCCCTTCTGAAGGATATCCGTGTCCGATGCACTTTCCACTATCCAGCTTGCAGTCGTCTGCAAACTTTGTCAGCCAAAGTCCTCCCATGTTGGCCTGTACTTCTGAGAAGTAGATGCCGAACAATAGGGGCCAAGGACTGTGGGACACCACTTGTGACCAGCTTGGAGTCTGACATCAGCAACTCTAACCCTGTGGGTTCTGTCCTTAAGCCAGTTTGCAACCCATCTTGTGACATATGGGTTTACATTTAAGCCGGTAAGTTTTTCTACAATACCCGAGTGGGGTAATGTGTCAAAAGCCTTTGCAAGGTCAAGGTAGGCTGTATGGACTGCCTTTCCCTCATCAACGGCATTGGTGACTGTTTCAAAGAAGTCGACCAAGTTCAAAAGGCATGATCTGCCCTTGACAAAGCCAAACTGGGTCGGGTCCAATGTCTGCAAGTCCCCTATATCTTTGTTTATGAGCTCCATTATGATCCTCTCCATAGCTTTGCAGACTAGACTTGTTAAGCTTATGGGCGGTCGCCACTCCTTGGGCACGTATCCTGTGGTAAGGCTGAGATTAAACAGCTGCCTTATGTGCGGGTTTAATTCCTCATTTGTAGCACACAGCTGGGGACACCATCCGGTCCCATTGATGCTGTGTTTTCAGCTTTAGAGAGAGCAGCTTTCACATTTGAGATGTCTGGGAGGCTACACTCCGCTGGGATAGTTATCTCTCCTTTAGGGGAGAGGTGAAGTTTGCACTGAACCTGTCTGCCAGTGTGTTGGCAATGTCTGTGGGTTCAGCGATTTTTGTATCATTTTGGACTAATTCTGAGCATATCTGGGAGTTTCCACCCAGGTTCCTAACATAGCTGAAAAAGGCCTTATGATTGTCCTTTGAATCCATGGCAATTTTTACTAATAATGATCAGGGGTGACTTCCCTTTTATGGATTTTGTTCTATAATGTAATAGCTTTCTCCTCTTATTGTAAAGTTTGTTGATGGCTGGGGTCCACCAGACTGGACATTTGCCCTTTGTGGAAAGAGTCTTGGTTTTATTTGGGATTGCCTGATCCATGCAGTCCTGGAGGTGTTCATAGAAGGCATTTGTAAGGGCTTCCGCAGCTTGGGTTGTGGTTTCCACTGGCTCAGGGGCCTTGAAGGATACCACACCAGTCTTGAGTAGTGTGAAGTTTGCTTTAGAGAAGTTCTTCACACATCTCAAAGATGATACTGCTGCTCTGAAACAAGAGTCCCAATCCACATAAAACAAAGTTCATCCCTGCCCATATTCAAGAGCAACTCATATCTATGGATGGTAAACAGAAAATTTACCCCATGACTGCCTCCTGTACTACTAATGGACATAAGCACTTTTTAAATGCTTTATCACATGCATGGGTCCCCTCAAATTATCTTTGGTATGATCCCAGTTATTCTGATTAGGGGTAATACATACTTTTCAACAATGGGCTGGGTAGGGTGAATTTCTAAACAAATGGTATAGGTTCATTTGAACAAGAGAAGCAAAACTAACTGACTAAGCTTAAAATGGCCCACAAGGGCAGCTAGTCTAGTACTTACCTATGAACTCATGGACTTTTATGCAGAAAACGTATGCAGTTGCTATTTGGCCTTTCCTAAACATATTTTCATAATGTTACAAGCTACACATGGCCTCTAATATGAGGTTACCCTCTCTGGTCAAAGTTTTGAAAAGTGTGTACTTTTAGGGCAACCAGCATTGTGAGCTGAGCTGCAATTGTATCTTTTGGTTAATGCAGCCATAGCTCTTTGATGCTAGTTATAAAAATGATGATTAATTGCCATATTGCTGGATGCCTGATGAGGATGGATCCAGCACAAGGCTCCCTAGGTGGCTATCTAGGAACTATTGCTAGCTGGGGGGGGGGGTCCATAAATTAAAAAAATATATATATTGTACTTTAGCAACTATAGCACCAGCTGAGTAGTTGTCCTGCTCATGTCTATGACAACAGCACTGTACTAAAATCCTGCATTTAATTTGTACAGTCCTGGTGTATGCACCTGGTTAGAAATTAAAATATTCTCTTCAGGCACAAGTTATGTGTGCACAATCTTAGTAGTGAAGTCTGAAGATGTGTACCCTTTAACTGCATACATGTAATATCTATGATAAAAAATGAGTAAAGATTTTATTAGTTTTTATGTGGCTAATTGTTAGTGTCCATGTAAATGTAAGCAACTGAATATAGTAATGTTCTCTTACTGCAACTCCATTGTTTTAAATTTTCCTTGATGATAGCGAGCTTATGCCAGTAACAAAACTGTTTGTAAAAGACTCCTGTCTGGTCAACCATATATGTCAATGCACAATGTTTCTGATGGTTCTGTCAGGGGGTACACAAATACCTCCGTGATCACAAAAGTGATCAATCAGACAAGAAAATGTCTGAGCAGCTTCAGACAGAATGTGTTGTCTTTATTTGTCACTGTTGAGGTGCTGGCAGAGAGAGAGTTGGATGCTGTTGTATTCTTGCACTAGATGAATACAGGATTGATTTTATTTATTTATTTATTTATTTTATTTTGTAGTCTTAGTAAAATGAAACGTACGCAAGAAAAAAATCAACCCTTAATTAGAAATGCAAGGCAGGCAAGTGGTATATATGCAAAGCAGAAGAGCATGTAAATTCATGCTAATGCAAAATCAGTTATTCTATCAACTTTCTAAGTTTCTAAGAGCAATATTTTGAAAATTGTCCCTATTTGTACCTCTTTTTTTTCATGTCTTTGCTCAGATTTCTTACTCTAAGAGTTTAACAGGTATGGTGTGTGGGGAGGATACATTCCAACTGTCTTTATTTAGCAGAATGCAATTGATTTTACTTTATAAATGCATTACGGCTGCTATGTACAGAGACATTAATTTCATCATGGTCAGACATCCTTGATGTTATAGTCAGTGACTCTGTGGCTGAGGGGGGAGTGAGAAACCTCCCAGCTGCCTTGATTTAGCAGAATTACTGTGGCTGTTATGTACAGAGACATTAATTTGTTCACAATCAGACATCCTTTGTGTCATAGTCAGTGACTCTGTGGCTGAACTATATTGTGTGTGTGTGTGTGTGTGTGTGTGTGTGTGTGTGCGTGTGTGTGTGTGTGTGTGTGTGTGTGTGTGTGATACCTCTTACCTATGCCTGGGTTTTTCAGAATGCCTTTGATTTTGTCTCAAACTTCTGGTCTGCTCTTCATAAATGCTGCGGTTTTCTAGGAAATGGTTGAGGACTGCAGTCTTTGTACAAAAGACATTTGAGTTTTCAGAATTCATATAATTCAGATAAATGTGAATCTAGCAAATTTTAAGTATATAAGTGCACTGTTTAACATCTGATCCTGATACCCGCCCTTTGTCCACTATTATTTATGATTTTTTTCCTCTTATGCTAAGAAGTTGCGAACTTTGGTGTGTGTGTGTGTGTGTGTGTGTGTATGTGTGTGTGTGTGTGTGTGTGTGTGTGTGTGTGTGTGTGTGTGTGTGTGTGTGTGTGTGTGTGTTGGTGTGGGTGTGTGTTTGCATCACTCCACTGCATATTTCTTAACTGTCAGCAATTTTGCCTCATATTTGTGGTCTGTTTCTCATAAAATATATGATTTTTGGCAAAGTATTGTGGTTTGCAGTTAATGAATTATGAAATAGTTGGTTTCAGACTTCATATTCTTCAGAAAATGACTGCTAATGCAAAACCTGTTACAATAGCAACTATTTAATTATGTAAATGTAATGTTTAAAATGCATTCTGATTATGGGTCCTTGTCTCTAGTTCTTGAGTTCAGAATGTACACTAGAACTGCAATGGGTTGTACTCGATAGTTCTGGCAAGAGAAGTCTCAGATATATTTCTCAGCTTTTATTTATTCAGTTGATCTCAAGCAGATATCTGATGTGTACAATCATGCATGTGGGTATATTTGATGGTTATATCTTTGTGTTTGTAAGTGTTTGTGTGTGGGGGTGGATGCAGAGGGCATATTCAGGAAACTATAAAGCAATTGTGTACACTCAATATAGCCATTTGCCCTGAGCACCAAAACATTTTGAAATACAGGCACAATTAAATTTAGAAAAAAAAGCATGTTAGGGATTTCTGCTGTTATTATATTGCAAATATACCAGACTGTACCTCCACCTTCACCAGCATCATCAGAGGCTACTGATCCTCTGACATCTGCTGGCAGGAGATCTACAGTACCATTGTAAGGATCACCTATGATAACAGTAATAAACATATCAAACAGAGAAATAGAGAACAAAATTTATCAAAACCTTTTCTTATACAAAACATACGTTAAATTACAATAGATGCTAATGCAACACAAATTTTACTCTCATTTAGACCTGAATCTATCTTATATAGAGTAATAGCAATAACCAAATGTGTACTTACTATGTGCAAGTGGTCTTCCAGCCTGAAATCCAGATGTCCCTGAATGTAAGGAAGGGAAAGGAAAGAAGGCTGTTAAGTATCACAATGCAAGTGAAACAAAATACAGAGAAGAATCCTCTACATGCACAGATTAGGAATGTTCTTGTACAAAAATCTACTGACTCAATTCCTCCCAACACCCTACTCATTCCCTCTATTTCTGTGCCATCTGACTCACACTTGTCACTGACTCTACATATATCAGCCATATAAGATATATGCATATAAAGATATAACAATGATATGTATTTTGCATGCCTATATGTTATGCTTGAGACACTATGGGACTGTCATCTACATCAGCACCATCATCAAGGTTTCTATGTGAACTTTCTGCCAAGCTATGTGGATCTCTGACAGTGGACAGGAGTTTCTCTATTTCAGTTAGTGGAGTTCAATAGCAAGAACACCTCCTGTAGCCACCTGTTCTTGGGCAACTGCAGCCATCCTTAGGCAGGGCAGTGCTTATCATATCAATTGCCCTGTGCCATATCTGGGAGTAACTCTTTATGTTCTGCAACAACACTGATGTCATCAACATCCTGCTGCCATATCCTGTCTCAGACAGATTGGTATCCTGTACCTCTACCTAAGATAAAACGTCCATGACAATGTAAGGCCTGGATAATGACCACATATTTTGCATTAGTAAATGGTGGGTTCTGAGGTACAGATTTCTTCTTAGGTGGCATATCCCTTTATGAGATGAAATAGAATAGAGGCACACAATTAAATATATAATACACAGACAGGATGGCTGTGAACTCAGTTATGCATAAATGTATTTATCCATCATGCACATAACAGTTAAAAAGGTAATGCTCCCTATGACGACACACAAGTTAAGACAGCACTCCCTCAAAGATTTATAAAATAAAAATTTATAATGGTTCTGTAATGCAGAGAGCAAGTTTGTATAACTGTGTAATCCATCACAGCATTAACAATAAAAATTCACCATAAACAAGTAGAAATATATAAAACTATTATACTGCCATCTCCTCTGCTGTGGAGGGCAGCCAGGTAAATATTACAAACTTAACACATCTTTGTGCTAACATGTGTAAAAACACCTGACCTTGTTATTTATTTATTCATTGCATTTGTTTACCAGGAAAGTCCACTGGGCCATAACAGTGCCCATTTTCAGTGGAGGCCCAGGGAGAAAATCTCCACAATGGTATATACATACAAATTGATAAGGCACAAGTAGCAGTACAAAAGTTCAACAGAGATACATACGTGCAGTTTTATATAAGTAACAGTACAATATATACAATGAAATGAAAATATTAAATACAAAAAACAGTTATGTCAGATTGAACTGAAGAAGTTCAGGTAAGGTTCAGGTAACAATGTGATATATACAGTATGATAGATTAAAAACACATATAATAATGTTGTTCTTCCTCTTTTGGCTTTTCCCAGTTAGGGGTCACCACAGCTAATGATTGGCAGTAGATTTTTTTACGGGTGCCGAGGTGCCAGCTCGACGCCCAACCTTCAATGAAGGCATGCCCATTCTACGCATGTCTTTCAAACGCCACTAGGAGGACATGCAGACTCCACACAGAAGGCGCTCCAGCCGATAATCGAATGGGAGAACCTCTTGCTGTGAGGCAACAATGCTACCACTGCACCACCGCGGCTTCAAAAACACATATAATAATAATAATAACTGAGTAAACTACCTAGGAATTTAGGTAAACAAAGAAGAGGGAAAATATAAGAGTCAATCTAGCTAATAGCAGTATAGAGTGATTGATGATACAGGAAGAGGCACAGAATCTGTGCAAAAAATAAATTGATAAAGTATTTATGAGAGTTGAAGGAGGGTTAACTATTGAAGGGATATAGAAGATGGTATAGAGGTGAAAAAAAAGAGGAAGAAAGCAGAGTAGTGTGAAGAACAGGGTGAGATGAAAAATCAGGTAATAGATTGTGAGGTGTTAGCACAAGGACATAACCGGTGGGAGCAGAGGTAGTGTCTCAAAGTTTTTTTTAAAATATGAGTATTGCTAGTAGATCTAAGTGGGGGTGAGAGAGACTTCCATAGCTTAGCAAAGGAAAAGGAGCAAAGGCAATGTTCAGCTGTAAGGTTGGGTTTCTCTACCTGTAAAAGCATTTGATTTTCAGACCGGGGTGGTATAAATTGAAAAGATTGGAAAGGGCTGGGCAGGTGGATGGGTAGTGCATTATTTTATGGGCAGTAGTTAGTTGTATATAAGTTTAAATAAAATATATAGAGAAATGGGATATAACAAGATTAGAGTGGAATAAGATGGGTAGAATAGAAAGTAGAAAAAGATAGAGAGGAGTAGAAGTAAGAGAGAGAGAAAAAGATGTGAGAGGCAGAAAGATCAGAAAATGATAGTTGCAGAACATAGCCAGTAAGAAATTAGAAAGAGTGAAAGAGATGCAGAAAAGAAAAAGGATTTTTTTGGTTGTCAGGTTGATGGAAGTTCAGAGGATATTTAGGAGTTTGAGTTATTTTAATAGGAGATACAGTGTTCTTAGAGGTTGTTGGGTTGAGGTTTGATTTTAGTATTTGACTTGCTTTTTAGGTTTAGGTAGTGCAGTTAGTTTAGATAGAGCAGAGAGGTTTTATCAGGGTGTTGAGGGTGGTTGTTGGCTAGGAGAAGAAAGAGTTTTGAAATAGATGTGGTGGCAGAAAGAGGGAGGTAGAGCGTAGAGATGCATGGGCTATATGTGTTGAGGTAGGCAGTGGTGTGGCCTTAGTGGGTTATAGTTTAGATGGAGATTTGATGTGTATTGATGTTATTTGGAGTGCAGTGGCAATATAGGGGGGCAGTTAGTAGATATGAAGAGATAATATATGTTTGGAAATAGTAGTTATCTAGCTCTTGGATAGTTAAGTATTTGATTCTGAGATAAGAACCTGTTCTGTTAAGAGTTGTTTTTTTTATATTTGATTTAATTAAGTCAGATTTAAAATGATAGTCAATAGTAAAGAGAGAGAGTTTGGTTATGAAAGTCAAATTTAAGTTGTGCCATTGTGTTAAGTAAGAGAAGTTTTAATGTGGGGGGACTGGTGTGTAGGTAAGAAGAGGATGTTGTTTAGAAGGGGAGAAGGTTTAGAAGAGTGAAGTTAAGAGGTTTTGTTTTCTTAGGGTTTAAAAAAAACAAGTGATTAGAGAACCATTGCTCAATTGGGTTAAAGTAGTTTTGGGGGTGGGATCAGCAATCATTTGATTCTGTACAGGTAGGTTGATGGGTGGTATGGTAAGTATAAAGAAAAGAAAATAAAGGGGTGAGAGGATGAAAGGTGGTTAATAAAGGGATAAAAGAAGAGGAGGTAAGAGGATTGTAAGAGGGAGCTTCAGGTGGACTTGTTGTTGAATAAGATAGAGATTAAATAAGGCTATTAGGAGAAGTTTTGCTTGTTAGAGATTTTTCTAGTAGGAAGAAGAAGACAAGAGAAAGAGTTTGTCAAGCTCACAAGAGTGGCTGATGAAAGAAAGATGATGATGACAGTTAGTTTATTGATGGAAGATTATTGTCATATTAATTATTAATGGTAAATATGTGGTTGGGTGGAATAGGTTGGAGTATATATAGGGGATCTAAATATGGAGTGTTTATAATATAGTGATTGAGTATGCATTAGATTGGTGGATAGGAGGTAATAGGATGTGATCTTATAGCATTCGATGTTTTTAGATTAGGAGAGGTAGTTAACTGCCTAGAGATAATGCTATTTTTAGAGAGAGGGATGATATGTAGGAAGAGAGGGAGGATGGTTTCTTTTTATGAGGTATAGAGATTGTAGGAGAATTTTGGAGCTTTAGCTTTTATTATAGAGATCTGGAGATTGGATGTCACAGAGAGCTGTAATTTTGTCGGAAGAGGGAAGTAGGTAAAATGATTTGAGGTGAAAGAAAGTTTGAGTGTGGGGGTATGGGTAAGAGGGCAGTTAGTGGTTGGGGATAGCAGGGGTATTGGGTGGGGTTGGGGTGTTAGCTAGGATTAGGTAGTAATTAAGAGTTGGTTAATTGCATTTAATATTAGTGAGGGAGAGTCAGGGAGGGGCCTAGGAGAATGGGAGGAGAGTCAGGGTGGGAACTGTAGGGTAGTGTGTTAATAGAATAGAATATATAGTGTTGTAATTGGGGAATTTGTAGGAGGAATGTAATGTGTAAGGAACTCTTTTTTTGGGTAAAGTTTTTAGTTTAGTCTTTGTGTTTTTTTTTTTTTTGTTTCTTTTCAAGTGTCAGTATGTTCAGTTAAGCCATCTTTAGGTTTTGTTTCAGGCCTAGGCTTTGTGTGTAGTTTGTTACTTGTTGAAAGCCATTTGTGCTGTATTCATGCTTAGTACGTGTAGCAGTGCATGGGGGCATGAAATCAAAATGGTAGAAAGGTATGGTTGAAGTGGTTAACAAGCCTAATGGCAGGGTTTTTAGAGTGGACAATTTGAGTCTGATGCTCTTCTCTTTTCATGTGAGGGGGGGATGGGGTTTTTTTTGCTTTTTAGATAATCGATATGAGGTTTAAAGAGATTTGTTTTGAGGAGGTTTGCTAGATGATGTAGTCACTAGTGATAAGGTCATCTGGGAGGGGGCTGGGTGTGTATTTGGGGGGGGATTATTTGTATATTTGTTTTGTTCCATTCTCTTTGTTATTGGTTTATTTTGTTCTTTTGTGTGATTAATGTTTTGATGGAATCCATGGAGGTTAATACATGGGTAGATGGATTCATTTGGTTGCATTTGCTCCAATCAATGTTGAATGTGAAAAAAGCCTAATAATATAGTTTCTTGAGAGTGGTTGAGAACCAGTTGAGTAGGCCTTCTAATAAGGGAATAAGGAAGGGAGATAAGCACAGATAATATTATAATATTTTATTTGGGTTGAGGGAGAGGTTGGAGGGAGAGTTTGGCTATAATTTTTTACATTTTAGGGTCATTTGGAGGGGCTTTTTACATACATATAGTCTAGTTTGTTTTGTTTATGGCTATCTACTCCCCTATAAGTGAGATGATGAGTTAGTTCTAGCCAGTTCACTTGCTGAAGAGAGGTGCAGTGGTGAGATAGGTGTTGTTCATTTGTGACAAGCCATGCAATTTTATTATATCAAGCTTGAATTTTGGATTTTAGATTGGCATGAAGGTTTGTAAAGAGAGGAGCACCATATAGTAGAGAGGGGATAAGGAAGGAGGTGGTGAGAGTTAGTTTTGAAGAGTAGTTGAGGTAAGTTTTGTGGTGATATAGAATACCCAGTTTCTGGTGTGCTTTCTTGACATTATTGTGAATGTGCATGTCGAAGGTTAGGTATTTATCAATAGTGACACCTACGAGTTTGGTATGAGTGACAACCTCAATAGAAGTGAATAGAAAAAGTGTCTTTGTTTATGGTGTTGGATTTCTTAGGAGTGAATAGTACTAGTTTGGTCTTTTTGGGGTTTAATGCTAAATGGTTGTTAGACATCCATATTTCAGAGGAGCTGAATGCTGATTGGGTAGGTTTCTGAAGTTTGTGAGGGGAGTTGGCAGTACAGATTTTAGTAGAGTCATCTGCGTATTGGATGACTGTGGCTTGGGTGATGCTAGAGTGAAAGTCATTGATGAAAATGTTAAAAAGTAATGGGCCCAGGATAGACCCTTGGGAAACACCTGTAGTGGTATTAAGGAATGGAGAGAAGGAGTTTAGCCATTTAGTGGCTTGTTGTCTGTCTGAGAGGTAGCTGAAAAAAACAGTTTAGGGTGGAGGGAGAGACACCTATGTTGGATAATTTTCTAAGGAGAAGAGGGTGAGAGATAGTATCAAAAGCTTGGGTCAGATCAAGAAATAGGGAGTAGGCAAGCTTTCTAGCATCACGAGCCCAGTTTTTAGAATCATAGAAGGAACTGAGAGCAGTAGTGGTGCTGTGGCCTGGGCTGAAACCATGCTGTGTTGGTGATTGTATGCTGTTATCAAGTAGGTGGTTAAGAAGTTGACTGTGGATACATTATGAAGTTATTATTATGTTATTATTAAATTATTATGGTTATGAAGTTATATTGCACTTATCAGTAATAAATGTTCAAATTCTAATAAAATAAAACCTACAAATTACAGGTCAGGTAGCATTCTGTAGCAAACATTTTGTAATGCAGACAACTGATCTGGGTTAGGCCAACAGTAAAGGATAAAGAAAAAGAAGAAAGATAAATGAATTATTTGCATTGGGCATTATAATTCATCCTTATTGTTACACTAAAAGCAAAGTAAGAAATCGCAACATGTTCTCCAAAAGGTGTGTGTATTTAGCAGTATTAAGCTCTCTGGATCCAAATACTCTCCCCCTATGATGCAAGTACATTAGCTACACAATTACCTTTATATAGTGCAGGGTCAGCCCTGTGAGCACAGTGAGTATGCAAAGAAGGTGTTGAATCATTAGCATTCATGAAAACCACAAGCTGCACTAAGAGCAGGGAAGGTAAACATAGTATAAGGAGCTACACAATTTCATACACAGACTCCAGGAATACATAGGTAATTATGGAGAAGTAACACTTGCAGGTGTCTGTGATTAGTCTGACGTTAGGAAAAATCAGTGTTCCACAGTGACCCCTCTTTGATGTACATTTATTGAAAGTAAGTTAGGGAAACATGATTTACCCAAAAGTTTGAATGTGCATTAACCGAATTAGGAGAGCAACATTTCTAACATTCAAATGTTGTTTTAATACATTTGCTGCTTCTTACTAAGAAATGTAACACATATTCAAGGGAGTACATTAAGCATTGATACAGATAGCTTACACTATAAAAATGAGATAACATTGCTCTTAGGAAAGCACAGAAAAGGGAATGAGACACAATAAAGAAAGAGAGGAGGCCAGTAGGTGTAATGGTTAAGGTCTTTGTTGCCCATACACAAGGTACAAAGTTCAATTCTGATCTCCAACTAATGCATATTTGGCATTTGCATACATCTCTGTGGAGTTTTGCTCACCTTTGAAAAACATGTTTCCATCTCAAACTCACCAAAGAATGGAACTATGGGCAGCAGGACAGACTCTAGATGTTGCCTTACAGGCAGAAGAGTTGCATAAAGCAACTGCTTTGGGCATTTATGCCAGTGCACAGTATCCTCAAAATAGGAGAACATGAATCACGGACTGCATTCCATGGTAGGGCTAGCCACTCAACAGTGTAAAAACATAGTTCAAGGTGATGTGGTTGTATTGACTAATGCAGCTAAAATGGGCATGGGTATTTGCCAGTGATAAGTGGGTTAAGGACCTGGAATACTCCAGTCTTTGCCAGTGACCCATGCTAATGGTGAGAGGGTTGTATGTGTCCTTGTTGACTAGTGTGGGCCCACCATAAAACCCAGCAGCTCTGACTCAATAAACTGTCTAGTGTCCAGTTGCCCAGCTTGGGTTGAGTTGCCAGGGATAACTCTGTTGATCAAATGCTGGATGTAAAACCAACCAACCTGCCAAACATGAACTTTGAATTGCCACACTCAGTGTAGGTTTTCTGACAAGATGAGGCTTGGAAATGGATGACATGATGGTAAAGAGGAGGCTGGACATCTTATGTATCCAGGAGGCAAGGTGGAAGGGCAGTGCAGCAAAGCCACTTGGCTTGGGATCCAGAGTCTACTGCTCAGAAGGAGGACAGGCTAGAAATGGTGTGGGAATTCTAGTGAGCGAGAGGCCTCAGAAGACAGGGAGGGATGTCATCAGAATTAGTGACAGACTGATGGTAATCAGACTCCAGTGTATCAACAGAGCAGCATTCATAATCTTAGACCATGCACCCTCAGCAGAATTGTGATAGTGAGGAAAAGATTACAATCAGACAGCAGTTGCAGGACTTATTAGATAAAGCAGGACAACAGGAATATTGTTGACAATGGGCGACCTGAATTCACATATTGGAACAGACAGAACGAGATATGAGGTCAGTCTAAGTCCACATGGGTAGGGAAACAGGAGAAATGAAGGAGAAAGCATTATAGACTTCTGTCTAGCAAATGGCTTGATGGCAGCCAACACATGTTTCAGAAGATAGTCATAATATTACACATAAAAGTGGCCAACATGCAACTCAGGTAGACTTCCTCTTAGTACGGAAAGGGCACTGGATTAGAATCAGTGATTGCAGACTCATTCCCACTGAAACAGTTGGCCCACAGCATAAACCACTGGTTGTCACAATCAGCTGCAAGCAGTGGTCAGAAAGGGCTCTAAGGTCAACAGAGACAAGGCTGAAGACTTAGAAGTTGGCTGGACAGAAAGAACAAAATTTTAAGGAATTATTCAGAGCTCTAGTACCTCAAGAAGAAGAGGAAATAGGTGAAGTTGGAGAAGAATTGCAGCACTTCAAAACAGCATGTGTAAGGACAATGGAAAAGATATGTGGCTGAGCCAAGTATGAATTTAAGGTACATAAAGAAAGCTGGTGGTAGAATACAGAAGTACAGTAAGTCATCAAAAGAAAGAAGGAGTACAGGAAAAAGTGGGAGATAGGCAATACAGACAATGCTAGAAAAGAATACTGGTTGGCTAACAAAGAAGCTAAGAGAGGAGTTGCAATAGCAAAGAACAAGGCATCAGAGGCACTCTACCAGTGACCCTGGTGGGAAGTGACTCAGTGGATGGAACAAAGAAACTCTATCAGGTTGCAAGGCAAAGACAGAAAGATAAAGAAGACAGACACCCTTCATAAGGGATGCCAGCAGCAACCTGTTCACCAGTTCACAGCTCACCAAATACAAATGGAAGGAATATTTCCAGCAGCTTCTATATGAAGAAACCCCCACAGAAGCTGTACTGTTTCAGATACAGCCCATGGTGAGAGAAGAGGAGCCCTCCCTAGAAGAAGTACGAAGAGCACTTAAGTAAATGAAGTCAGGGAAAACAGCAGACTCAGATGAGGTCACAGCAGATATGATCAAGATAATGGCTGGGTTAAGGGAAATGGCTACTGAGGGTACTCATAGTAGTATGGAGAGAAAGGCATATCCAGTTGACTGGAAGATAAGCATACTAGTTCCAGTGTTCAAGAGCAATGGGGCCATTCACAACTGTGAGCAATGTAGTGGAATCAAACTCCTATCACACTGCATGAAATTTCTAGAGACAGTTATTGATAAATGAAGATGCAGAGTAGTAGGCAGAAGGATGTGAAATTAGTGTTTCCTGTTCAGATCAGAAAGCAGCACAACTGACCTGATGTTTTCAGTGAGACAGAAAGTTGAGAAGAAGCTAGAAATGATGAAAGAGTCCAACTGGGCATTCCTAGACTTGAAGAAAGCATATGAAAAGGTCCCAAGAAAGATGATTTGGGCAGTCTAGTGGTCATTTGAAGTCCCAGAAACATTAAGAAAATGAGTGCAAGCTGTGTATAAGGACCCAGCAAGTATAAACAGTGTACAGCCTTACAGAAGGGTTCCCAGTGGAAGTGGATGTGTATCAGGGTTCAGGTCTGAGCCAACTGCTATTTATATGTTGGACTACATTAGCAAACAGGTCAGAGGGGACATGTCAACAAAGCTGCTGTATGCAGATGATATAGCATTATAGGCAAACTTGAAACCAAAACTTCAGAAAAGGATAAGGGAATGGAATGCAAAACTGAAAGCACATGGGATGAACCTGAGTACAGATAAGACAGTTGTAATTGCAGCTAATTAGGGAAATCAGAAGAAGTTAAAAATTGAGATAGAAGGGAAAGAAGTGGAACAGGTTAACAGCTTCAAGTATCTAGTGGTAGTTGAGGAGAAGAGTAATCTGAATGAGGAGGCCAATGCTAGAATCATTGAGGCTGCTCCAAACTGCCACAGAGAGTCAGGGGTAGTATATGGCAGAAGAATCCCCAAGGAGCTAAAACGTAAGGTGTACAAAACAGGGTTGTGATTAGTACTAATCTATGGTACAGAAACTTTGGCAGTAAAGGTAGAGCAGTTGCAGAAGCTAGAGGTGATGGAGATGAAGTGATTGAGACAAGTGATAGGATCCGCATTGTGGAGAAGAAATGAGCATAGAAGAGCAGAAGCCAAAGTAGCTCCAATTACAGAAAAGGTCAAAGAGAGCAGATTATGGTGGTTTTGACACATATGCAAGAAAGTAGAAGATAATCTGGTGAAAAAGAAATAGGAAGAAGGCAAAAGGAAATAAGGGTGTCCAGTAAAGAGGTGGATGGATTGTGTGAAAGAAGACCTGTGGCCTTCAGGCATGAGTGTCAAGCAAGGTATGATAGTGGCATTAAACAGGTAGAGATGGCGATAAGTGACACGACACCCCAACCCCATGTAGAAAATAGGAAAAAGGAGGTTGACGATGAAAGAAAGAGATGCATAAATCCAGAGTATTTTCAGTTTTTAATATTCTGTGAGTGCATGGGTATTCTAACTGCTGGCAATATCCCACTTATGTAAGCATTTACTTGCAAATGAGAAAGGACAACTTTTATACCTTGGATCTGTTGCACATTCAATGTGACTTGATACAATGTCTTATTCTGAGTACATCTTAACACTTTTTTCCCCTTGATAATAGTTTTTTTTTTCCTGAGGAAAATATGGGAAATAATTTTACATGATTGTTTTTAATACCTTAGTCTGATGGTTCAAATCCATACATGTTCCTGTTGCAAGATAAAGTTGATTAAGCATAGGAAATGTACATTTACAGTACTTGTTTCAAAATGTAACTTTTTCCTTGATCATTTGTACATTATTTAGCATTGCACTTTGCTGATTGGCAGTGGTCATTAGCAGTGAACAGTAGTTTACTGCCCAAGGTAAAAACTGGCAAATTTAATTTGGAATGCCATCAAAAGTGCAATTAAGTTTGGCACCGGTGCACTTTCCTCAGCATTTTGGACAGTTCTGATTGAAGAAATTAAAGTTGTCACATACCTACGTGTGCAATATAATGTGTAAATGTTTTGATCTTAGCGAGACAATATAAGTGATGTGGGGTTTGAAATTTGTTCACATATCATTTCACTAAGGGAGATCATAATAAATCTTGACTCATTTTTGTGTATGAATGTGTTGAGGTGGGAAACTCAAGTAAGGTCAGTATGTCATTTGAAATTATATCAATGTTAATTGTGTATGCTGCATGGAAAAGAAAAGCATTACCTTCCCCTTTTCTATACCCATGGCATAACCTAAGTCCTGATACTATGAGATATACATGACGGTAGTGATGTGATAAGGAGATATGAGAAGGCTAAATGTGTCAGTGTAATGCAATAGAAACTTTACTCATTACTAAATTTACACTCTGATTCATTTAATGTCCCTTCAAATTGTTATCCTAAACAATTTTAGCAATGCTTTTGATAAATATTGCCTTCTGCATTTGTACGCCACTAGGCAGTGCAAAATAAACTTTCATGGCGTAAGGAAAAAAGTGGAAAATTTAGTTTATGCTGCCTTATGTTGTGCAAACCAGCCTGGCGGCATTGCATGGTCACCAGCCCTCTGGATAGCACTCAGTGGAGAAAATGCACTCGTCAAGTAACTTACTTTGTGGCACAATGTGTAACTGAGGTGAATTGAGAGAAATAAGGCACATGATGTATTGTTTAAATCCTGCTTAGAGATCACATTTAAAATATTCTCAATATTTATATTTTTTAAATTTCCTTTTAATCTGCATTTGCCCTTCACTTGGCACCACACAAACATGATTCAATTGTTGTGTCTTTTGGCTTTTCCCGGTTAGGGGTCGCCAAAGTGGAACTCCGGTCCGTTAATGATTGGCAGTAGATTTTTACATGCCGAGTTGCCAGCTCTGATGCACAACCTTCAACGAAGATGCGCCCATTCATGCATGTCTCCACACAGAAGACGCTCTAGCTGAGAATCGAACAGGACAACGTCATACTGTGAGGCGACAACGCTACCGCAGCACCACCACTGCAGTTACAAACATGATTCAATACCTAAGGAAAACAATGGAAATTTAGTTTAGGCTGCCATATGCATTGCACAACAGTCTGTCGGTATTGTGTGGTTGTCAGTACTCTGGACAGTACCCAGTGAGGAAAATATACCTGCAAGGTAACATCTCTGTGGCACAAGGTGTAAATGAAATGAATTGAGAGAAATAAGGCACATGATGTATTCGAATTCTGTTTAGAGGTCACATTTTGTGTATTCTCAATATGTAATTTTTCTTTTTTTTTCTTAATCTGCATTTGCTCTACACTTGTCAGCCTGCAAACATGGTTCATCTCCTAAAGAAAAAAAAGTGAAACATTTAGTTTAGGTCACCTTATGTGGTGCAAACACACTTAGCAATGGTGCATGTTCCTCAGCAGTCTGCCCAGTACTGAGTGGAGAACTTTCACCTTTCACATAACAGACTCTATGGCACAAGGTGTAAGTACAGTGAGTTTAGATAAACAACATAGGTGATTAAGAGTTCAAATCCAGCTGAAAGATACTTTTGCAAAGGGTTTCAGAATCCCATTTCTCACAACAGTTTGATAAGGACTGTAAAAATAAAGACAAATGATAAACTTGTTTATTTGAAGGAGTGGATTAGTAATACTTGCATAAATAAAGTTTTCTATTTAGTGTATATCATAAATCCTTCACATATAATATCAAGTTAATGTGTGTACAATTTCTTAAACATAATAATGATGAGATATATTTAAAATTCACTAGCATATATATGATGGACATAATACTTTTGTTATAATCATAACTCATCACATATCCTATGTGTTTAGAACAGTTATGCTTTGTGAAGTATTGTTTTGTGAACTGATTGCTCTTGGTTATAATTTGACCTAAAGGTGGGATGACTGTTATGCTTGGCTTCACTTCACTCCTCTACTCTACCTCTAATTCCCAACCACCCTCTCTTACCCTAATAGTATGCTTTATACACACACATTTCACTTTTGACTCTTATTCCAAACCCTCCCCAAATGACTTTGCTACTTCCATACATACACTTCTGTTTCTTGTTTTCTTCTTCTCCATCTCAATTTATTTCGTAGCTCCCTCCCAGCCATCTTTCTCCCTTCCATACTGCTTTGCACTATATCCATTTATAATCACTACTCTTCCAAATAGTACCTATCTATTCCACAATGTAATTTTTACTTTTCTGAAATAAAACCTCTTTTCTTCTTATTTTAACAACATCATTATACTCTAGCCTTTCACATCCCTCTATTCCTTACATTCTAGAGAAGATAGCAAAACAACCTAACTCTTCTTTTTAAGAAAATACTTCTCTTCTTACCTGTCGTATACTGGCTTACAGAATCCATCCTCACTGAATCTCCTACTGCCCTGAAACTTTTTATTTCCTTCTTCATTGTGACTTTCCCACTACCTGACATCTTTAAAGTACAGATTCCTGAACTTAATTATGCTAATTTTCAGCTTATCCTCTATTATTTTCATCCTATTGTGCCATCTTTTATCATACCACATCGCAATAATATTTCTCAACATCTCTCCAACTCTGTCCCAACCACTTATCCATACTTCCTCTTTGCACCCCCACATGTTGCACCAAATCTATTTAATATTGACCCTCATTTTTATTCTAAATAAAGACTAATTAACTTTTATTTATTTATTATTTATTTTACATTTGTTGACCGGGCTAGTCTAGCTGG
The DNA here is from genome assembly GCF_019279795.1 of Protopterus annectens. Lineage (NCBI taxonomy): Eukaryota > Metazoa > Chordata > Ceratodontiformes > Protopteridae > Protopterus > Protopterus annectens. The sequence continues at coordinate 203,528,640 of NC_056726.1, read as the reverse complement.
ATATATGTCCATTTTCAGTAGAGGCCCGAGCAAAAAAATGGGAAATTTAACAATGAATATAACTATGAGAAGTACAATACAGAGTTAGCACTCTGATAGAGAACAGTTATAAAATAAATTTGTAAAACTAAACACTTTTAGTGGAAATTAAACTAAACAATTCTACAACTCACAGTAGAAGGTATAAGCAAGTCTTAGAAAAGGGAAAATAATATATATATTAATCTAAAATTCCTGAGTAAGAGTCAGTAGTAGTAAGTCAATTTGGAGGTAAAGGTTATAGGAGTAGTGTATAGGGTTATGGACAGAAGTGAGTAAAGATGTCAATCTGGGTTAGTGCATGGACAGAGCCAATGAGCTTTGAGATGTTCTTTGAGATGTTTTAAGTTAAGTCAGCAGGAAGCTGATTCCAGAATTTTCCTGCAGTGTTTGAGAAGAGTGAATCCCCAGCTTTGTTGTTAGCTTTATTAGAGGAGACTAGATTAGTGAGGATAGGGGTATTATTAGGGTGGTATAGGATCTTTTGAGTAATAAGTAGTTGTTGATAGAGTATGTGGCTATGAAGTTCTAGCCAGCCAAGCTGTTTAAGGTTAAGTCAATGGTGAGTTTTAAAGGGTGAGCTTGTGATGAATCTAGTTATGCTATTACAACAGGTAGAGAGTTTAGAGAGGTTGTTTTTGGATAGGTTGGTGTATATAACAGAGGCATAGAAAAGGGTGGAAATGAAGTGAGTCTGGGCAATTGTTTTTCTTGCAGGAGGAGTAAGAAAGGGTTTTATTCTATAGAGGGTGCCAAGTTTTTTGTTGACAGACTTAATAGTTGAGTTAATGTGTACGTCATAGATGAGTTGATTATCAATAGTTACACCAAGTAGGCGGGTTGTAGTCTCTGGGGTAATGTTGGTACCATTGTTAGAGGTTATAGAGAAGGAAGGAACAAGTGATTTAGGGATTTAGGAGGAGGCAGTATTGCATAAACCAGTCTTCAACCTTCTTAAAAACAGTTTGGGTGAGAGAGTGGAGAGAGTCATCTGCATACTGAATACAGGTGGCTTGGGGTATGTTAGTATGTAAGTTGTTAATAAATAAGGAGAAGAGTAGGGGACCTAAGATAGAGCCAAGACAGGATGTCATGCCAAAGTACTGCTTGCTGTCTGTTTTCCATATAAGATCTAAACCATTGTATGGCTTGAGGATCTAGAGAGTGAGCCTTTAGTTTGTCTAGCAGTAGGTTGTGGTTAACCATGTCAAAGGCTTTTGATAGGTCAATAAATAATGCAGAGGAATATAAGTTATTGTTACGATTTTTATTTATGAAGTCAGTAAAGGATAGTAGGGCAGTTGATGTACTGTGGAATGGCCTAAAACCATGTTGGCAGTTTGCTAGTAGGTTATTTTGTAATAAGTGGTTGAGTAGCTGTTTGTGAATACATTTTTCCATTATCTTAGCTAATGGGGACAGTAGGGCAATAGGGCGATAGTTAGAAAGTTCAGTAGATTTTCCTCCTTTATGTAGAGGGATGATATGGGATATCTTCCATAGAGCAGGAGACAGATCTGTTAATAAGGATAGAGATGGGATAGTCTATGGCTTTAGCGGCTATTTTTAGGTGAAAACAAAATTAAGTGTAGGAATCCTCAACAAAAACAAGTATGCATAATTCCCCAATATACTAAAATCCTTCTGGGAGGAGATATTCAACCTAATCCTGGCCCTGCCTATCATAATGAACACAAAGATAATTCTCTCCCACACTTCTGTAACCCAGCAACAGCCAATCCCCAACCCTGGTGATTTCATTTTTGCTGCAATAAATGTTAGAAGCATAAGAAATAAAATAGATGAGCTACATGCCTGGATTACCGAACATAAACCTGATGCTCTTGTCATAATTGAAACTTGGCATAAACCCAGAATAAACAACTCTGAAGTTATACCCCCGGCTATAATATCATCTGTAATGACCATATAAAGAGGAAAGGTGGTGGTATTGCTTTAATATTTCCAAAAACCTATCACATTTCCTGTTACAGCAAACCAATACCAAAATTCAGTTCAGCAGAGCTTTTTATTGCTTTCCTCAAAATAAACAATTTTATATATATATATATATATATATATATATATATATATATATATATATATATATATATATATATATATTATTGTCCTTTACATACGTCTTAGCGACAATGTAGCTATACTGGAAGATATCCTTCATTAGAAATCTGTAACATTTCCAAAATAAAAATTCTACTAGGTGATGAGAATGTCAATCGGTTGGGCATAAACACTAACTCCCCTACATCTAGCATAAACTTACATGGTCTCACACAACGAATTAATAGCACTACACATTATAGCAAGACATCAAATTCCCTATTAGACAGGATCCTGGTATCAGATCCTAGCAAATACTCCACCATAGGTACAATGTCGACTCTCTCAGTGACCATCTCCCTATCTATATGACCAGGCATCTCTAAATTGTCTTGCACCTACTAGAATGAAGACAATAAAAACAAATAATGCAATTTGTCTATCCAAAATGAGTAGAATGCTAATATAGTATAGAGAGAAAAAGCATGGAAAGAATGGCAAAAATATAAAACACTTCAATATCTTGAAAACTTTAGAATACTACTCAATTGTACTAAAAACAAATAAATTAATACAAAAAATACTGTAATAATCTTCATAATCTTCAGAACAAAACTAAATACAATCCTAAAACATTTTGGACATCTATTAAAGAAATCTTACATCCCTGCCAAAAATTCAACCCAAACTCCTCTCCTGATAACTCACCATTTGAAAATGCAATACAGGTTGACTTTTATTTTATAGACAGTATAGCATCATTAATCAATGATTCCTACACATCTAATCCCAGTACTGCCCAACAGCCACATATCACCACATCCACTTTAATCTTAATACATATGCCAACATTCTACACAAAACTGCTCTTAAACAAACTTAAACCATTCTCTTCTTCAATTGATGACCTTCCAAGCGAGTATCTAAAAATAGCAGCCAATAGCATTGCCTATCCTGTCTCAATCCTTATAAATAGGTCAGTCCAGGAATCCCATATTCCCTCTCTCTGGGAAAAGTCGCATATTATCCCTCTTCACAAAGGAATAAATTCAACAGACATTAATAACTTTAGACCTACAGGAAACTTATCTCCTCTTACCAAAATGTTTGAAAATTATTCAGAAACAATTGCTAGACTATCTCCTGCAGGAAGAACCCCTTTCCCTACACAACATGGCTTCTGCCCTTCCCATAGTACTAGTACTGCCCTTCTAACCTATATAGATGCCATCAATAAAGCAAGAAATAACAGCAAACTAGTCTCCTAATTATTTCTAGATGGTCTAAAGCCTTTGACACAGTTTGTCACAGCAAACTTATACTTCAAATGTCCTCAATAGATATCCCTCAGCCCACCCTTCTGTGGTTCAAAAGCTAATTTTCCAATATTTATCAGTCAGTAAAATGGCAATTCATGCTCTCTCCTTACTTTCCAGTCACCCCTGGTGTACCACAAGGCTGTATCCTTGGTCCCCTCCTCTTTAACATTTCCACAACACCCTCTATTCATCCACACAACTGGCCACCCTAATACCATATGCAGATGATTCCACTGTCATTTGCACATTTAACAACATGGTACACCTCCAAATAATTACTCAGGAAGCTTTAACAGCCACTGAAACATGGTTTTGTAACTCCCAGTTCATGTTCAACCCAAAATAGACCAACCTACTACTTTTTTCCACAAACCCCTCTCTCTTGAAAAAACTAAATTTAAAGTCCTCTTTTGATAATACAACCATTGGCGTTACTTCTCATTGTAAATTATTAGGGATGATAGGGGATGATAATCTTACATTCAACCTACGTATGCAAAACTGAATAAGAAAACCTCATCAAAAGATAGGGATGCTTTACAGAGCCAAGAATGCAACGAAAACTACACTTGCCACTACTTATCTTCTCCTCATATTTGTTTATGGTGCTCCCATCCTCAAAAACCTCCAGGCTTCACCAAAATTAAAATCTGAACAATGCTATGACAAAGTTGATAAATTTGCAGCAAATACCCCTTTCAGAACCCACCAGTGTATAGCATTAAAAAGCCTAAATTGGTTAAAATTGCCTCACCAGCTTACATATACACAATTTCTTACTACCTATAAAATTATCCAGTCACTCATTGCAGTCCAACAACCCAAAATTCCTTTCTGTCTATAAACCCATCAAATCTGCTTGGCATTGTCTGTACTCATACAAGCCTGATAAGACCTGGAACCCCTTATCTTTATCCATCAGGTCAATACCCTCCCTCCCACCGTCTTACAAAACCACTCTTAAAGACTTCCTAGCTAAAGTCTGGCTCTGTCCTTGCTCAAAACTAGGATAAGTTCTATCCCTAAATGTGAACTAGTACTTTTCATTTTTATACCTTACTCTCTCTTCCTCGCTTACTTCCTTATTTCTATTAAATTCTGTTCCCTGACTTTCTGTCTAAATATACCATAAGCTTGTTTTTCCCTCACTTCAAATTGCAATTCCTGTTTGTATTAGACTAACTTACCTTAAATTTATCTACAAATTGACTAAAATTTGTTTAAATATTAAATTAATTCTATATAACTTGTATCTATTCTTAGCCACTGTTTTTATATTATGTCTAATTTGTTATAATTATTTAAACTGCAGATGTTTTTGTTTTATTTTTGAAGATTGTAAAAGTATTGTTCTTTAAATGTTTTGTAATAAACTGGAGCTTTTCTCCCCTGGCCACATTTGAAAAACAGGCTTCTATCCAGTCAGACTTTACTGGTAATCGAATGTCAATAAATAAATAAATACATACATACATAAAGTGTGTATGTACTATACTCCAACCTGGATTACTGAGTTCATTCAACTGCATCCATCTGAAGCAAATTTTCATACAGAAATATTTACTTTTATATAAGAATGCATTTGCAGGACTGATTAAAATAACACACATATAGGCCTCTCTGAAGAATATCTCCATTCCTTCTGAAATTAGTATATCTCTAATTCCATGCATAAAAGGCAGTTCTCCTGTGGCAATGTCAATTAATAAGGTATGTTTCAATTTTTGTTTGCTTTATTCCATCGGTTCAATTCCCAGCTATTAGAATTTTTTTTTAACATTGTGTATGCCCCAGCATCACAATATGTCACAGTTTACCTTCTTTCTCCTTCCACAATGCAAGGAGTAAAATCCATGGCAGTAACCATTCCATTGCTGAAGATTAGAACCCGAGTCAATAGGTTGAGCATCACACATGTCAAAGCTCAATGCCATGTTTCACACCTTTATTCTTATTTAATGTAAGTAGTGCCAATGTGTCTGCCAAGGAACTGATATGCTTTTAATTGCATGAATGCAATTGGCAAAGTTGTGTGCATTTATGCACAATCAGTTACACACAAGACATGTGAGATCTGAACTGGGCATCATTGCAATTATTACAGTTGAATACATATATCCTGTATGTCAGAAGGAAATAAAGCCTGCTCTTATTTATATCCTAGCAGTGACATTTCTTTATTTTATAGCACAGTGCTGTTTCATTGTCCTGTGCACACATGCATTTGTTCCAAAACTTGTGAGGCAGAGTGCCATCTGTTCCAAACAGTGGATTTTCAACAAGTACTAATGGGCTTTTTCACATCCTTAAATTTAAATTTCTCCTGTGGCAATTTCAGCTAATACTGTGCTCTCTAGATTTTGTAACTAGATAGGTAAGAGGCTCAATGTTCCATATGGGAAACGTGTGTGTGTGTGTGTGTGTGTGTGTGTGTGTGTGTGTGTGTGTGTGTGTGTGTGTGTGTGTGTGTGTGTGTTTGTGTGTGTTTGTGTCTGTGTGTAAAATACTAGCTGCTACATGCACTTCCCATTAGAAGAGTTCATTTAACTTTGCAATCAGCTCCCTTATCCCACTTTTTTACAGAAACATCCTCACTGCAACACAGTCATGAGGTCAGACAGTCAAAAGTGCACTCTCTTCCCCTTTAGAGTCAGACTTCTCTTGTGTCTCTTGTAACTAATACTCTGCTTTCTATGTGGTGTAGAGATTGTGTAACTAAATAGGTAGGTGGTTTGAGTCCATCCTTGCTTAAATAGTGTGATTGTGATTACTGTCATATATCGTTGGCTACATCATAGCCACCTTTATGTACACTTCCACTTATCAGATGGATTTGCAGTGGCACAGTATTATACTAGCAAATCCTAGCATGCCCTGGGAAAATAACTTTTTGACAACAAAATGATTACATAATTCTACCAAAACTGCAGTATCTCATAGTGTTGGTGTGACTTTTTCCTGTGGTGTGTAACTTTGATACTATGCATTATAAATTGTATTACTACATAGGTCAAATATTTGAGGTCAGCTGTGAGTGTGTTGTTCACCCTCATACTGTGTACACTACTCTTCAAATACATATATAAGGTGTAATTGTACTTTTGCCCTTCAACCACTTTTTAGCATAATTATCCAGCTAATAAACAGTGGTGATGTCATCCATTCAAATGTGCACTGTGCCAGTTGTGTCACGTCATGTAGCACTTGTGATTCAGGCACTAATCTGTAGCTCATGATCTTAGCTAGTTATTTCAAATCCAGCCATTCCTGCTCAGACTACATTGTGTCAGTCTTATTGTATTGTTGCTAACACTGTTGTCAAAAGCACCTGCTGTGTACATGAATAGATGTTGATTCCTCTTTCAAAAAGCTATGATAATTTCTCACGTAGTAACATTTTTATTTAGAGTAATGATGCAGTGAGATTATACTTTCCCTAAATAACAGATGTAGTAAGCATTATCCTCTGGCATGAGGGAATGAGATGACATTCTGTATGTTGTTACCTTAGTACAGCAATTACAGGCACACATATCCCTTGCAGCAATAGCATGATGTAATGCCTTCACATAATGACATAGCTCATAATTGTAGTGACATTTCTACTATGGCACATTCATTCTCTACAATGTCATGTATTTTCTTAGGATCATAGGAATTTGCTAGGCTATCAACCTGGAGGTCATTTTAAGCCTAGCCATTTTAACCCAATGTAATACCATAGAAGTGCTAGTCAATACCCAAGATTGCATTTAGTGATGACTGCCCATGCCCAGGAGGTTTGTAGGTGCTATCCCTGGTAAGAATTTATGGTGCCCCATCCACTCATCCACATTCCTCTTGAACACTGTCATACAGGTGCTTTGTTTCACACAAATCGGTGGCTTGTTCCAAAGATGTGACAGTTGCTGGAAGATAAATCTGTCCCTCCAGCATATCCTATTTAAGTCACAGACCATATTTAAGTCCCTGGAATGGGTAGCCCTAGACCCCTTTGATTTATGAATATGCAGTAAGTTCATTAGGTTTGAGTCTTGGATTGCTCTGCAGGCCAGGCATAAGTCTCCCCTAAAAAGTCTATATGATACTAAGTATAGTGACAAGGATTTTAGTTGGGCCATATAAGGCATATGCTGGAGGCCCTGGATCTTCTTTGTTAGATACCTCTGAGGTCACTAATTGTTGCAGGTGCTTCGTACAGTACATGCTTAATGGGGTGTAATACTCCATTATGAACTGGATAGGTGCTGAGTATGGTGGGGTTATAATCTCTTTTACTTTCAAGATGATACCTTTACTAATCAAGTGTGCTACATGAAAAGGTTTTCTTTCTATGGTAGACATGTGGTGGTCGAAGTTAAGGTTGCAGTCAACCTGTGATCTTAGGTCCCTTACCACTTCATGGGTACGTAGGGAATTATTGTTGATTTGATAGTGTGAAGGGACATTGTTTGTGCTGAAGAGAATGATGATGCATTTCTTTGCATTCAGTTTGAGTCCATGACTAGTACACCAGTCATTGGTCTGGGTGAAACCATCCTGGAATGTACTGACATCATTTGGGGATTAAATGATTGCACCTAGTTTGCAGTCATCTGCAAATTTGGTTAGCCACAACCCCTTAAATTTTACCTGAACTTCTGAGAAGTATATATGAAACAGTAGGGGCCCAGCATCGACCATTTGGCAACTCACTGGTAACAGGTCTGCTGGTTGATGTGGAGTCACCCATTTTGATAGTGTCTGTCTGGTTTGTAAGTCAGTTGGCAACCCGTCTTACAATGAAGGGGTTTACATTCACTTTGATAAGTTTATTGTTAATTTCTGAATGTGGGATTGTATCGAAAGCCTTTGCCAATTTGAAATATGCTGTGTGCACAGATTTGCCCTCATCAGTGGCCTTGCTCACACTTTCAAAGAAATCCATCAGATTTAACAAGCAGGATCTGCCCTTGATGAAACCAAGGAGGTCAGCTATGCCTTTATTTATGAGGTCCATAATGATACATTCCATGGCTACTTAGTGGTGATGCTACTTCATGTTTAACCTGGTCACATACAGGCTGTGTTTTTTGCTATCTCTGTGGGGTCAGTGTGTGTCATACCATTGGCCACTAGTTCTCCACATCTTTGACTCCTACGCTTTAAGTTATGTATGTAGCTGTAAATGTCCTTATGGTTATCCTTGGCAGTACTTGCTAGGTTTCTCTCAAAGGAACTCTTTGAGGATTTGACAAGTTGCCTCATTTGCCTGTTGAGGCTGAGGAGGGTGCTTTTCCATCGTTAGGGCTTTTGTTTTCTTGGGCAGACACTTTTTGCATTTACTGTAGAGTTTATTGATGTTGGATGTCCACCATAGCAGCTTGTTTTTGCTTGGGAATCTGGCTTTGATTCTTTCTGGTACAGTCAAGTTTATAAACTTATGCAAGTGACTGTACAGTGCTTTAGTTTGCTTTGGCATAGTTACCGGTTTCAGCTTGTGATGGGGCTTGGAATGCATTTATACCTTCATCTAGGAGGGCATAGTTTGCCTTTCTGAAGTTTGTTAGTCTGACTTCACCCTTTGTGAGTTTTGGTGTTAGTGTAATTTCAAAGGTGATTGATTTGTGGTCACTTTTAACTAATGAGGGTCCAACAGTTGCAGCTGTGCACCTGTTTGACATGTTGGTGAGGATCAGATCTAGAATGTTTGTTCCTCTTGTCAGGGTATAGACAGTTTGTTCCAGGGCATTTGAATTCACAAAGTCAAGGAACATTTTTGCTAGTGAGTTTGGGCTAGAGTAGGTTTCCCAGTTGCTGGTGGGATAATTGAAATCCCCCATAACCAGTGTGTTTGGTAAAATTTGGATTTTCTTCGGTCTGGTTAAATGGGCTTCATGGGTGTTGTGACCCAAGGAGGGGGATCTATAACTGGCTAGGACTTGAATGAGGATCTTGCCCACTGTAACTTGGACCTGGAGTAACTCCATTGAGTTGTCCAGTCTAACTAGATGGGAGGTGAATTTATCTCTAATATAGATTGAAACAAACACTACCTCCTTTTTTTTCCCGTGTTCATGCTGCAGTCTAAAGGTGTGCAAGGCATTGTAGCCTTACAGGGCTGGGGTATTCTCTGAGGTCTTAAACAGGGTTTCTGTGACTGCACAGACATCTACATCCTCTAGTGATAGATGTGCTTCCAGAGAGTGCAGTTTTGGTTTAAGCTCCTAGCATTTAGCAGGATGACCCTTATTTTGTTCAGATTGGTTAATTTCACATCGGTAATGTTGTTTTCGATACCTTGCCTAAAAAGGCACTATGGGAGAAGCAAGAGCCTTTGCCAACAGCTGAAAGCCTGGGGTGCCAGCTCCAAACCTTCTCTGGCAAAGCGGCAAGGTTTGCCAACCATAGCTTCCCAGGCAGACAGGAAATGGATCCCCTATGAATGACACAAAAAAACTAAGCTAATTATTGAAATCAATAATTTTTTTTTTTGCTTTTACTGTGGCATCATTCTAGGTGAGGATAGTATGCTGCTCAAGGCTAGGGGAATAACATACCTGCCTGGCCAGAAGCACTTTCAATAACTGTGAATTTCAAGGAAAGAGAAATTTTACTGTGTTCATGCCAAGTCAAAGTAAGAGCTTTTTGTTTTATTTAGCAAATAAATGGCTGTCAATGTTTTTTTTCTGTAAAATCTGAAATAAAAGTTTTAAATTTAACTAAAATCACTGTCATCATTGTAAAAGTGAACACAAAAATAGTATGCACTATCAGATTTGAACAGTGTTTTTTGGTACCTTTGCAGAGCCAGTCAAGTTATGGGGTATTTGTATGGTTTTTGCGGGTGGCACAATCCACTGTCATGCCTGTGACCCTGTTTGACCATTATCTGGCTCTGATCCCTGAGTACACATCTGGGGACAGGAAGTAATAGTCCCATCACCCCCTACCTTTTTCTACCTTTATTTTCTTTTTATTTCTTTGACCCAGGAGTGGAGACACAGGAGGAAGTAGCAAGTTATGGGATACAGGATAACAGGCTAACAGCATAAGAAAGCTTTATGTGGCCAAGCAATCCTAAGGCTTGCAACATAACCTCAATTGTTTACTGTAGCTGAAGTTGCCCTGTAAGGTCCAGTATTACCTCACAGAAAATACAGATTTCTGTTTTTGACTTGATACTTTAAGTTCTTAAGGCTAGCTGATTGATTATTGCCTGGACAGTGTAGCTGAAGCTCAAGCCAATCCTCACTCCAGTCCATTCTGTCTTCCAGGGCAGCTTTTGTTCTATTATGTAGAACCTTTTATTCCCCCCCCCCCGCCATACACACATTTTTCTTCCCAACAGAATCCTTTCAGCTGTGCATAGTGTAATATTACACTACACTACTACTACTACGCTAGTGCTTACCTTTGCACACTTAACTGTGTTTGATTTTCACCAGTTTTATATCCTCCAGTAGTAACCCAGATGTCTCACTAATATTACTATTGGTGACCACAGTGCTTACTTTGCAGCCTAACCTCTAACCCAGTGCTCATTCTGATATCTACATCACGTGACTTGAATTTGCTATGCTTAAACTAGGTAGTAACTCCAACATATTAGAACTTCCTGAAGCAAGAACTGAAGGGCAAGAACCTGATACCATTGTCAGAGTCTGATTGAAACTTGATGACTTCACCTATCTGTTATTAATAATTTTGAATTCCTCTAAATCTAAATGTAAGGTACAAGGGCAGGTGTAGGGGTGGTTTTATTTGCTAAGAAGACATATTGACTTCCTATTCAACATTATCATCTGTTTCAGCCATATTTGAACCAAATTTGTTATTACCTATGACTATTATTTCCACAAAATAGTTTCAAGTTAAGCTAAGATATTGCTCACTTTCCAACAATCACTTGAATGTTATTGACCTTGTTATATCCCTCACAGCCCATATATCCATCCACAACCTCTTCTTCTCATTTTGCACATGGGGTTGTGGTGTCACTTCAACAGTGACAATCATTTAGAGCCAAGGTTTACACCACCGAGTGGGCATAATTCAGTACTTATGAAGTTAACACCTATTAGCAACAATCTGTTAAGTACAGTCTGTTTAACACTCTGTGCAACTGGCATGACTTTACTCACTTAACTACTGCACCAGTAAGATTCAGTGCTGAGTCAGAAAATCACACCTGGATTGGGTACCGATCACTACATTTATCAAGCTAACTCCAATGGAAAAGCCTCCTTTTCTTAGTGACCACTGCATATTCAGTGCAGCTTAACTAATTTCATACTTAGGATTGCTATGTAAGACAATCATGCTCCTTTGCTTTAAACAAAATATTTAGAGCTACAACATGAAGTAGTTTCAGCTAACTGGTTATACTATGTCAAACTTTTCCAAAAACTGACAAGTAAAACTTCCAAAACTTGTAAAAAGACAACTGGCAACACGACCGGAATAACTACTCACAAATTTATTATTAAGAGCCTTTCATCCAAACCATATGGTTGAACGTCATCAGATAAAAAAGACAATTACTATACTAGTTTAAATAATGTTGAAATAAGTCAGCTGATTACTCAACCCTTCAAAAATTTAAAGAGACAACACTTTAAAATCCTAGTAAAATAATGAAAAAAGTTTTTACTTTTTTTATTTTTACTTTAAACCTAAGCAGCAGCAATATCATCTTAAAATACATGTAAAAATATATCTATCTACATATAATAATCACATATTACATAATAACAATAACCAATTCATCTTAAAAAGCTTTTCAATTTTAAACAATATGTTATAGAGCACATGTCATTTAAACCTGGAAAATTATATGCATTAAGGCAGATTTGCCATAGGAGCTCTAGCTTTTCTAATTCCTCTGTAAATGGACCACCCCTTGGATTAATTTCTACTTGGTCCAAGATCCAAAATTTAAATGTATGTTCTGGATAACAGTCAATGTGTTTTGCCAGGGCATTATATAATTTATGCTTATTAATACAGTATATATGCTCATACGCCCTATCTCTCAGTCTACATTCGGTTTTCCCAACATAGAATGATTCTCAACATTGACACTTAGCCATATAAACTATCATTTTGGAATTGCAGTTGTATTTCTTCCTACTATTCAGATGTATATTATTTACATATAGAGAAGAACCAACCAGAATGTGTAAGGACAACTACCACATTGCCTCATCCCTATTAAGTTAGAATGTATTCTAAGTTCACATTCAAGTAGATTTTTTAGATTTCTACCTCTTCTAACAATGAATTTAAGCTCAATATCTAGTTTTTCCACTTGTCCCTTATCCCCCATTAGTATATTAGTTTTTAACAAGGATATTTTTTATATATTGATAATCCAGATTGAATGTTGTGACAAAGCTAGAAGCAAAATTAGTTTCAGTCTTGTCCAAAATCAAATTAGGTTCATGCTCAAGTCTGACGCTTGTTGAATCTATTACAAATGGAGGACTGGAATTCCTGGTGTTATTAAGAATAGGTCTATAAACACCATTGGGTCTTTTATTTTTGACCTCTTCAATTATGTTTTCTACAAAGGTACTAGAGTATGCTCTTTTAATAAACAGTTGTTTTGAATGCCGGCATTCATTATGAAAATCATCCTCTGTGATAACCATTCTGGTGGCTCTCACCAATTGTCCTTTTACCACCAATCTTTTTTGGTGGTAAGGGTGTGAACTTGTAAAATGTAAGAATGTATTAGAAAAAGAGGGTTCTCTATAGATTTTTGCTTCATACCTCTTATCTACATAATCCTTAATTAAATGTAAATCCAAAAATGATGTTTCGTGTTGGTCAAATTTGTATGTAAATTCAAGAAATTCTGTAGTTTGGTTAAAATAATTAACCAGATTTTCTGCTTCTTCCTTATTAACTTTAATTAATAGGAAGATATCATCCAAATAGTGTGTGAAATACACTATTTTTGAAGTAATCTCCCCTATATTAAAAATATAAGAGTGCTCCCAATAACTCATCACTAAGTTAGCAAAACAGGATCCACAAGGGGACCCATTGCTACTCCCCTTTTTTGAAAGTAGAAATTCTCCTTAAAATAAATATAGTTTTTAGACAATACAATATCTAAGAGTTCTTCTACCAACCCTATATCATGTGTGGGGGGGCACCCTTATTACGAAGCATATGACTAACCCACTCAGTCCCCAATTTTTGTGGTATCGATGTATATAAATATCGTACGTCAACTCTAAGAAAATTCTGATGCTCATTAAATTCTAATTCATTTACTTTTTGTAAAAAGTACCAAGAATCCCTACATATTGCATTTTCAGTTGAAACATATTTTTTTAAGGATGGAGTCTACCACTTTTGCAAATGCATATGTGGCCAAATTCCTACCATACACAATGGGCCTAAGTGGGGGATTTGACAGACTTTTGTGGATCTTAGGGACTCCAAACATGGTCAGTGCTACTGGTGCTAACAGAAGCATGTAGTTATACAAATTAAGATCTATCTTCCCCTTGATACATAGATTATTAATATACATTTTTATCCACTCATTAGATTTATTATATTAATTTAATGCGGCCTTTTGGTACAAATCAGTAGAGAGCAAAAGCTCTATTTCATTCTCATAATCTACCAAATCCATAAATACCAAGCTTCCGCCTTTATCTGGCTTCATAATACGCACCTTCGCTATTTTTAACACCTTAAGCCATGCCTGTTCGCCCTTAGTTAAATTATATCCTTTACAAACACTCCTGTTATCATACTCGTATGTTCTAAGATCCAGTTCACATATTTTCTCGAAAGTATGTAACAAATTATGCAATGGTAGATTGTATGTACATGCAATTCTAAATTGTTGTGGTTGTTCCACACCTGTGTTCCCAAACAATGTTATCAGGTTAAGCTTCCTAACATACATTGTTAAATCCAAAATACAGTTAGATATATCAAGTCTTTTTACAGGGATAAATGTCAGCCCTTTTGATAAAATATTAGCTAAGTCAACGGAGACATCCAATGTTCTTAGGTTCATAGGTAGGTACTAGGCTATCGGCCCAAGGGCCTATGTAAGCCTAGCCAACAAGGTTCTCTGGCTTATGCCACTCAAGAAAGTTATTTTCCTGTGCCACTGTCAAGCAGAGTCACGGAAGTGATCCCGGGGTGTATTTCTTATCTCCCATTCACTCATCAAGATTTTTCTTGAAGAGTGCTAATAAAGAAATTTGCAGAAAAGTTTTATATATATATATATATATATATATATATATATATATATATATATATATATATATATATATATATATATGTAGAAAAGTTACATATAAAGAAGTCAATTACCTCGTTCATTGCCACTTGTTGTGATTATAATATATATATATATATATATATATATATATATATATATATATATTTTTTTTTTTTTTTACATGTATTTTAAGATGATATTGCTGCTGCTTAGGTTTAAAGTAACAATAAGAAAAGTAAAATCTTTTTTCATTATTTTACTAGAATTTTAAAGTGTTGTCTCTAAATTTTTGAAGTATTGGGTAATCAGCTGACTTCTTTCAGCCTTATTTAAACTAGTATAGTATTTGTCTTTTTTATCTGATGAAGTTCAACCATGTGTGTTGGATGAAAAGCACTTAATAATACATTTGTGAGAAGTTATTCCGGTCGTGTTGCCTCTTGTCTTTTTACGAGTTTTTTATGTTATGTCAGAGTTTGACTGTACTACTGTATTAAAACGACTGCTGAATGCATGGTAAATCTATTTATCCTTCCAGTAGACGGCTTTCTAACACATACCTCTCAACTGCTACGATTTACGTATAGCACTCTAATTTTGATCCTCAGATTTAGCCTTGCTACTCCTAGATTTTTCTGGTGTTATTTATAATATTAGACCTGATTATAGGTATAAACCTTATTAAATACATTAGCTAACTGTATACAAAGATTTCCCGTCATTAACTATATAGGGTTTTTATATACACAGAGGTCAAATTATGTTTAACTACTCCACAAATGAAAACTACTATCAAGTAGGGAAGAGACATGGAGTGGATAAAAAGTGCTAAATTCACCTGACATCTGGCTGAAAGGAACACAGAAAACGCAGCAATAAATTCACAATGAATGCCTCAAAAAATATCTCTGTTAATTGGCAGCTGAAGATTTTTGGCAAGAAATAAGTTAAATTAATTACTTCCAATGAATACCTTTGACATGACTCAAACCACCAATGGACAAAGGATATGGCTGTTGATTAGTTTTCTAATGATTTCACCTAACAGTTTTCTATTCCTTGGTTGAAGCAAGTAATTCTATTACTGAGTGCATATGTTAGGATAACCCCTTCAAACAACAACCATAAGATAATTCATGGGTTATGGTTACTCCTAGTCATGGATAAAGCAGGCTATGATATACTACACTTAGAGCTCTTCAGAATCGCTGACACATTTGTAGCCATACCCTTTCATCAGGTCATCTTTTATTAAAAAAAATATATAAAGTCACAAACTTAGGAACATGCCAAGTTATCCTACTTCCTAAGCATGGCTCTACAGATAATGTTGAAAAAAATTGTTTTCCTGCTATGTCCTTTATCTAATGTGTTAAAACATCTAGCTACTGCCACACAGTGAAAGTATAATATTGAAAAGTATAGTCAGTTTAGCAATAATCAATGACTGTGTATGGATAATGCAGGGTATACCCATGATTAGTCGGGTTTGTTCTTGTAAAGGAAGCCCAAGTTATCAAACTAAGCCAACAATGAGGAAATACTGTATCACACATACAGAATCATGGATTATTGTATTGATACAGCGACATTATTAAAGGAAGACATTGCATATATTTTGTTAATAATGCATTGCAGGATGGCACATTAGTTAGTTTCCTTTCATAGTTTGTCTTCAGTACTCATGTACTCTGCATGCTTATTGAAAATATATCTCCTCACTTTCACAGTACATCAGCAAAATGTAAGACTCTTGTCTTTCCCTCCAGCTCTGTTCATACCTTTATAGGTTCATAGGTAACTACTATGCTAGCTGCCCTTGTGGGACATTTTAAGTTAATCCAACATCCCTTTCCAAGGTGGGAATCACACCCTTTACATTGTGTCTGTGAGGTGAACACTTTAACAATTATGCAAGCCCCCCCCAACCCAATGTCTTCCCTAATAGAACAAGTGGAAGAAATGGATGTACTGCAAGAAGGCTTTTGTGAAACAAGTAGTTTGCCTTTTTGTCTTTGGTGGGCATGGCTGTGGTGACAGGATTATTCTAAGTTGCTGATGTTCTATCTACAGCAATTCCTTGTATAATGAACAACAATGCAACTTTCATCCATATGACTTCAATAGCTACCACATTGCTTTCTCTCATTGGTCAAATATACAAAGTCAAGGATAGTGGCAAGTTAACAGTTGTAACTTTAGTGGACCTCAGTAAGACATTTGTTTCAGTGCCTCTCCACAGGATGCTGAAACACACAGTGAACTAAACCATAGTGCTGATTTTTGATTTACTTACTTTCTTAACTATAGAATGCTCTTGGTCATTTTGGAACAGTCACAATCCAGGCCATAGCAAGGTTATCAGGTGTTCTGTAAGGGTCCTTACTCATCTGTCTTTCTCTTGTACCATCTGTTGTTTGGATAAACAGTGCACCATAATAAATCCAAAACTATTACAAAGACTTGCAGAAATATTTGTCTGGATCAAGTAAATCTTCTTAAACATTTTTTTCACTACTTCACAGGGCCCTTAAAGATGTCTCCTTTATGTGCACCCAGTCAGCCTATTTATTTCCTTTTGCACTGGGCTAGACAAGACCCCTGCAACTCATTCATTCATGCCCAGTTAGCATAACTGACCTACTTATTCCTCTACAGCAAGAATTGGGTGATGGGGAGTAGACAGGCTTAGTGGTCCTGAGGTGCAAACTACCCCTATGTTTGTGAGGCTCCCCTCTCTTTCACAGCAGCTCACTGAGCTCCACTTTGTGCTGCCTGCCACAGGAAGCGTGCCTCCATATACTGACTTCCCTGGCTTGTGCATGTGTAACCTGGCAGTATATGTTCAATAGGCCTGAACTCTGTTGGTGCTATATTGAGTGTTTCCTTTATGTGTCACTCAAGTTGCAATTCTGTTGTTGATAGAAATACATTTCAGACATTTCTCCACAGGAATTGCATATTTATGGTTTACGCTCCCAGGTCATTGCAGCACTGTTTTATACTTGCAAAGGATAATTGTTTACCATTAATACACAGCTAAATATTTAATATGTTCCCTATGCAAACTTAAAATAAACAGCCAGATCTGGCCAGTTATGTGAGATGTAACTGTGATAATTAACCCAGCCCCCTGGTATTTTATATTGCAAAAGCTTGAAAACAAAGCATTTGGACTACATTTTGCATCCAGGAAAGTACATTTAAACAACATTTACAACATTGCACTTATCTTACCTTTTAACACTGTTTTGTGTGCTGTGTTTGCTCTTTATCTGAAGTTAAAGCTAAACAAAAATTCTAAGCTTGTTTCTTGCCTTTCCTGTAACTAGTCTAGTCCAGATACAGACTATACAGAGTTGCTGTATCCAGGATTGTTGGTAAGCTTCTGAGCCCCACAAGACTTTCTGTGTTGGAGGGAAGCCTTCCAGCTTATCAGTGGGAGTCGTAAGCACTAGTTAGCCTATCTACCATGGGAAGAGTGGGTTTTGGCCCAGAAATTTTAGTTCATTGGCCATTTAGGCAGTTTTTCCATCTCTTTCTACTTCCTGGTTTAAAAGCCCACATTTGCGTTTGGTCCCTGCCTTTCCAGTAACTAGTGTAGTCCAGGTAAAGATTTGCTGTATCCAGGACTCTATGTAAGCTTCTGAGCCTCGCAAGCCTTTCTGTGTTGGAGGGAAGCCTTCTAGCTTATCAGTGGGAGTGGTAAGCATTAGGTAGCCTATCTACCACAAGAAGAGTGGTTCCTGGCCCAGAAATTGCACCTTATTGGTCGTTTGAGCAGTTTTTTCCATCTCTTTCATCTTTCTGGGTTTGAAAGCCGCACTTGCGCTTGTTTCCTGCCTTTCCTATAACTAGCCTAGTCCAGATACAGAGTTGCTGTATCCAGGATTGTTGGTAAGCTTCTGAGTCCCACAAGACTTTCTGTGTTGGAGGGAAGCCTTCCAGCTTATCAGTGGGAGTGGCAAGCACTAGGTAGCCTATCTACCACAAGAGGAGTGGTTCCTGGCCCAGAAATTGTACCTTATTGGTCGTTTGAGCAGTTTTTTTTCATCTCTTTCAACTTTCCAGTTTAAAATATGCATTTACGCTTGTTTCCCGCCTTTGTAGTAACTAGTCTAGTACAGATACAGACTTGCTGTATCTAGGTGTGAAGCATCTGAGCCCCCCAAGACTTTATGTGTTGGAGGGAAGACTTCCAGATTATCAGTGGGAGTGGTATGCACTAGGTAGCCTATCCGCCACGGGAAGAGTGAGTTTTGGTCCAGAAATTGTAGTTTATTGGCCATTTGGGCAGCTTTCCATCTCTTTCAACTTGCTTTCTTAAAAGCCTGCGTTTGCACTTGTTCCCTGCCTTTTCTGTAACTAGTCTAGTCCAGGTACAGATTTGCTGTATCCAGGACTCTTTGTAAGCTTCTGAGCCACCCCCAAGCCTTTCTGTGTTGGAGGGAAGCCTTCTAGCTTATCAGTGGGGGTGGTAAGCATTAGGTAGCCTATCTACCACAAGAGGAGTGGTTCCTGGCCCAGAATTGTAGCTATTGGCTGTTTGGGCAGTTTTTTCCTTCTCTTTCAACTTTCTGGTTTAAAAGCCACACTTGCACTTGTTTATCACCTTTCCTTTAACTAACGTAATCCAGATACAAAGTTGCTGTATCCAGGACTGTTAGTAAGTTTCTGAGACCTGCAAGCCTTTCTGTGTTGGAAGAAAGCCTTCTAGCTTATCAGTGGGAGTGGTAAGCAGTAGGTAGCCTGTGTACCACAAGAGGAGTGGATCTTGGCCCAGAAATTGTAGTTTATTGACCATTTGGGCAGTTTGTCCATCTCTTTCAACTTTCTGGTTTAAAAGACCACATCTGTGCTTGTTTCCCTTCTTTTCTGTAACTAACCTACTGGGAAGCACGAGAAAGCCTTAAACTGATACAAGCCTTCTAGCTTAGAAGAGAGACTTTGGAGTGATTAAGTATCAGTTTTTCTGTATTTTCTTGCTGTACAACTGTCTTCTGCCTAAACGCCAATTTTCCAGCGTTTATTGTGATTTAAAAGCTTATTTTTTCACATATTGTACTTATTTGACTGCCTGCACTTTTTAAAAAGTAATTTTTTGTTTAAATAATTTGTTTAACTGTTATAGGCTACACACTAAAATGCAATAGCCTTTTCTGATAATTTGTAGTCATTTAAAGCTATTTTAAGTGCATTTTTACTGTTTTTGCCTTATCTTTTCAAAAAAAAAAATCCCTTGTTTCCCACCTTTCTAAGCTAGTATAGTCAAGTTTTAAGGCTAGTGCTGAGTTCAGGGCTGTGTTACAAGTTTCTGAGTTGCCCATACCTTACTTGGATAGAAGAAAGTTTTTCTGTTCACCTGTGAGAGAGGGGAGCTTTGAGCAGCCTATCTGTCCCTGGAGGAGTGGTTCTAGACCAGAAGTTAGTAGTTTATTGGCCATTTTGGGCTACTTTCTATCTTTTTCATTTCTCTGCTATAAAAACCACATTTGCGCGGTTTTGCATGCTGGGCAGCACTGGTTGATTAGGGTTAAATTATTCCCAGCTCCACTAAGTCTCCTCTTCAGTTTTTCCCTTGAAACTAGTCTAACTCTTAACCTAAGCACTCAAAAAGCATCCTACAGTCCAGCACTTGCTCAGACCTAATAGTCTATATTATAAGACCTAATAAGGGCCTTACTGAGACGGACACCTGGTGTCAAAGTCATGGCCTCAAGTTAAATGCCAAAAAATGCATAGTCATCTCATTTGGAAAAAAAACAAAACACCCACGAATTACCACATAGTTGGCAGCTCTCTTAATACAGAAGAGGTAATAAGAGATCTGGGGACCCAGGTAGATAGTAATCTCTCCTTTGACAATCATATTGCCAAAGTAGTTAGGAAATCCTTCTATGTGGCCCATCTAATTACTAAAAGGTTCGCATCTAGAAATAAAGAGGTTATAGTGCCCCTCTACTCGTCACTCATCAGATCCATCATAGTGTACAATGCCCCATTTGGGATCTACCTCACTAGACACTTCCAACAGCTGGAAAGACCACAAACGTACCTCACCAAGATGATTACTGGCCTCAAACATATGTCCTATGCAGCCTGACTGAAAAAACTCTGGCTGTGCTCAGTGGCATATCGCTTACTCAGAGGTGATCTCTGCCTGACTTACAAGCCATGTCCAACTCAGAATTGATGGGCATGCTCCATCTAAAGAAATCCAAGTCACTGTGAGCCACACACTCTAGTGAGCTAATCCTCACCACAACAATAAATAGAACATGCTGGAGGGATAGATTCCTGTCACAGAGACTCCCCATACTTTGGAACAAAATTCCTAACTACATTAGGCAGAGCTCCTCACTAACACTCTTCAAGCGAAACCTTGATGAGTGGATAGGTAACAGAAAATACACCCCTGGGATCACTTCATTGGCTGTGCTTGACAGAGGCTCAGTTAATTAATCAATGGGGCGGTGAAAGCCGACACACTCTGGCTAGGCTTATAAATGCCCTTGGGCAGATAGCCTAGTACCTACCTATGAACCTATTAATTTATGGCATTTCTATACTCTGCAGTGCTTTCTGGTTTCTGTGCTGGGTCTAGGTATTCTGACTGCAAACAGTGTATACCACCTATTTTGACCTGGGTAAGGTGTTTGATACTATATCCCACTCAGGTATTGTTGACAAACTCTCAGAACTGGGCATAAATCCCTATGTAGGTTCATAGGTTTATAGGTTCATTAGTAGGTACTAGGCTAGCTGCTCTTGTAGGCCATTTTAAGCCTAGCCAATTTCCCTTTTTGTGCTTACAATAACCTATTCCATATGGTTATAGACTGACCTTAATCATCCCGTGGTCAATAATTCTATATTACCGCTAATGAAAATAACTGGGATCATGCCATAGATAATTTCTGGGGAACTATGCATGTGATAAGGCATTTAAGAGCTGCTTCTTTCCATTAGTAGTACAGGGGGAATTTCTGGAGTAAATGTTCTGTTTCTCATCCATAGATCTAAGCTGTGTTTGAGTACAGACAGAGATTAACTTTGTTTTATATTGGTGGGGAGTCTGTTCCAAAGCAGCAGTACTCTGTATAATTCACTGGATTGTTGACTGGCTCACAGATAGAACCCAAAAACAAAAACAAAAAATGCCAGCACCTTGGAGAGTCAAATAAAGAGGTTTATTTAAACTTGAAAAAGCTGGTGATTAGACCGGTTTCAGCTTAAAGCTTTCCTCAGTAATACATCATTGAACTTACAAGAAGCCCTTATATAGCTGAAAATTTAAATCCATGACATCATTTCCTGTGGTTAATTAAATAAAAAATATATATGTTATAATAGTGAGTCATCACAATTAACACATTATAAAAAATATAATCCACTCATATGCAAGCATGTCAAAATGAGACAAAACTCCTGTAATGAAAAAGTCAATTTAAGAAAACAAAAGAATGGAAAATGTGACGTTATGCAATAAGAATAAAATTAAAAATAAAATTACTTACTGCCAACTCATAGTTTATCATTAAGCCCTGGGGTAAAAAGTCCCCCTAGTTTAATAATCCACCTTCTTTCTTTTGTATTAAGTATGTCATGCCATCCTGATTTGAAAGAGCGATCCCCCATAATACGATCAATAATGGTGAAAGTAAATCTTGCATTTGGATGTTTGATTGAGTGTTTGTACAATGCATTAGTAATTCTATGGTTTCTAATATCACCCAAGTGCTCCGAGATTCTAATACGGAACTGCCTGGATGTCTGGCCGATGTAAAATGCCTGGCATGTACAGGTGGCTAGATAAATTATCCAATCTGAACTACAATTTCCGAAGAAGTTGATGTCATATACCTGACCTGTATTCTTACTAGTGAAACTTGTGGTTTTGAAAATATAATTGCAAAAACTGCAATGGCCACAGGGGAAGTTCCCAATCAATTTATCCCCAGTAAGTGTCCTTTGTGTATAGTTGTCCTGCTTGATTTTAGATGTTTTTTTGTAATGAGAAAAATGGGTACATAGGGATTTCCCCTTTCTGTAGGAGAAGTAACAACGTTCTCCCAAATAGTTTTCTAAAAGGGGGTGCGAATTGAGTATATTCCAGTGGTTATTGACAATGTTAATAAGATTTCTACTGTTACGGCCATAGGTAGTAACCAATCTGCATGCTTCGGAATCATCTTTTTGCTTTCCTTTATTATATTCCAATAGGGACTCTCTAGGTATGGAATCACAGGTGCACTGCTGAGTTGATGATTTCTGGTGAGTATCCTCTAGACAAAAATCTGTTGGTTAGGTCTTCTTGATATTTGGTGAGATCCTCATGTGAGGAACAGATTCGTCTTATTCTCATAAATTGAGATTTTGGAATATTTTTTGTAATGTGTTTTGGATGGAAGCTTTTGGCATGTAGGAGAGTATTATACTGGGGAAATTTTCTGTATATAGATGTAGATAATGTGTTGTCCATTTGTCTTTTTAGGTGGACATCCAAGAAATGAATTTCATTTTGATGATGTTCTTCAGTAAATTCAATCCCCCAGATATTGCCATTAAGGTATTCCAAAAATTCCCCTAGATATTCTTGTCCCCCTTTCCAAACCATCCAGCAGTCGTCTAGGTACCTTCTCCATATGTCGATTTCTGGTAAATATATGTTGTGCATTGGATCGTATATAATAGTTTCCTCTATGTATCCCATAAACAAATCCATATATAATGAAGGAGGCTCCCATTGCTGTTCCTTGTAATTGCCAATAGCAATCCTGTTGGAAATAGAATACATTCTTGGTCAAAATGTGTTCCGCCATGCATAGTATTAATGTATTCATTCCTGGTGGGTATAAATTAGCCTTGTATAACCAAAACTCCAATGCCATTAGGCCGGCCCAATGAGGGATGCTGGTATATAGGAAGATACGTCCAAAGTGCACATAAGCCAATCCGAATCCAACTGTGTGTCAGTGACTATATTCAAAAATTCAGTGGTGTCTTGTATTCGAGCACGAATGAATTTCAATAGTGGTTTTAACTTTTCCGTAAGAAAAGCCGAAAGTGGTTCCGTTAGTGAGCCAATGCCCGATACAATTGGTCTACCTGGTGGTTGTTCCAAAGATTTATGAATCTTGGGTAGAAGATACAGATATTGTTTGGCAGGATCTTTGACTGTAAGATGTTTCTTAGTCTTTTCTGGAATAATACCATTTTCCACTGCCTCTTTCAAAAATAAAGTAATTTCATTTTGAAAGCCAGATGTAGGATCAATATCCATCTTCATATAGTGGTGGTGATTGGAAAGTTGTCTGTTTGCTTCATACAGATAGTAGTCATTGTCCATAACCACAACCGCACCCCCTTTGTCTGCTGGAATAATAACAATGTCTTTGTTATTTTTCAGTTGTGTAAGCGCCAGCTGTTCTTGTTTAGAAATATTGTGTATAATGTCTGGGGAACTATGGTGAAAATGTAAATCTTTGAGAACAGCCTGTTGAAACACAGACACATTAATAAATCAACATTATATGAATGTACATAATATCTCCAAACATGTCTTAACTGATGAACAGCAAGCACTTTTGAATAAAGGACTCGGTTTTATCCCAGGTTTCTTTATTGATGAGAGTTCTTTTGTATCTGATATTCTAGACTTTTGTAGAAAGATTAATCTAAAAATATTTTTTCAGCAACAGGACCAACATATTGATACTCAAAAATCGACTGAATTCAAATTTCACAAATCCACATTTACACCTCCAATGGATAAACATGTGTCTGTGTTTCAACAGGCTGTTCTCAAAGATTTACATTTTCACCATAGTTCCCCAGACATTATACACAATAATATTTCTAAACAAGAACAGCTGGCGCTTACACAACTGAAAAATAACAAAGACATTGTTATTATTCCAGCAGACAAAGGGGGTGCGGTTGTGGTTATGGACAATGACTACTATCTGTATGAAGCAAACAGACAACTTTCCAATCACCACCACTATATGAAGATGGATATTGATCCTACATCTGGCTTTCAAAATGAAATTACTTTATTTTTGAAAGAGGCAGTGGAAAATGGTATTATTCCAGAAAAGACTAAGAAACATCTTACAGTCAAAGATCCTGCCAAACAATATCTGTATCTTCTACCCAAGATTCATAAATCTTTGGAACAACCACCAGGTAGACCAATTGTATCGGGCATTGGCTCACTAACGGAACCACTTTCGGCTTTTCTTACGGAAAAGTTAAAACCACTATTGAAATTCATTCGTGCTCGAATACAAGACACCACTGAATTTTTGAATATAGTCACTGACACACAGTTGGATTCGGATTGGCTTATGTGCACTTTGGACGTATCTTCCCTATATACCAGCATCCCTCATTGGGCCGGCCTAATGGCATTGGAGTTTTGGTTATACAAGGCTAATTTATACCCACCAGGAATGAATACATTAATACTATGCATGGCGGAACACATTTTGACCAAGAATGTATTCTATTTCCAACAGGATTGCTATTGGCAATTACAAGGAACAGCAATGGGAGCCTCCTTCGCGCCCATATATGCGGATTTGTTTATGGGATACATAGAGGAAACTATTATATACGATCCAATGCACAACATATATTTACCAGAAATCGACATATGGAGAAGGTACCTAGATGACTGCTGGATGGTTTGGAAAGGGGGACAAGAATATCTAGGGGAATTTTTGGAATACCTTAATGGCAATATCTGGGGGATTGAATTTACTGAAGAACATCATCAAAATGAAATTCATTTCTTGGATGTCCACCTAAAAAGACAAATGGACAACACATTATCTACATCTATATACAGAAAATTTCCCCAGTATAATACTCTCCTACATGCCAAAAGCTTCCATCCAAAACACATTACAAAAAATATTCCAAAATCTCAATTTATGAGAATAAGACGAATCTGTTCCTCACATGAGGATCTCACCAAATATCAAGAAGACCTAACCAACAGATTTTTGTCTAGAGGATACTCACCAGAAATCATCAACTCAGCAGTGCGTACCTGTGATTCCATACCTAGAGAGTCCCTATTGGAATATAATAAAGGAAAGCAAAAAGATGATTCCGAAGCATGCAGATTGGTTACTACCTATGGCCGTAACAGTAGAAATCTTATTAACATTGTCAATAACCACTGGAATATACTCAATTCGCACCCCCTTTTAGAAAACTATTTGGGAGAACGTTGTTACTTCTCCTACAGAAAGGGGAAATCCCTATGTACCCATTTTTCTCATTACAAAAAAACATCTAAAATCAAGCAGGACAACTATACACAAAGGACACTTACTGGGGATAAATTGATTGGGAACTTCCCCTGTGGCCATTGCAGTTTTTGCAATTATATTTTCAAAACCACGAGTTTCACTAGTAAGAATACAGGTCAGGTATATGACATCAACTTCTTCGGAAATTGTAGCTCAGATTGGATAATTTATCTAGCCACCTGTACATGCCAGGCATTTTACATAGGCCAGACATCCAGGCAGTTCCGTATTAGAATCTCGGAGCACTTGGGTGATATCAGAAACCACAGAATTACCAATGCACTGTACAAACACTCAATCAAACATCCAAATGCAAGATTTACTTTCACCATTATTGATCGTATTATGGGGGATCGCTCTTTCAAATCAGGATGGCATGACATACTTAATACAAAAGAAAGAAGGTGGATTATTAAACTAGGGGGACTTTTTACCCCAGGGCTTAATGATAAACTATGAGTTGGCAGTAAGTAATTTTATTCTTATTGCATAACGTCACACTTTCCATTCTTTTGTTTTCTTAAATTGACTTTTTCATTACAGGAGTTTTGTCTCATTTTGACATGCTTGCATATGAGTGGATTATATTTTTTATAATGTGTTAATTGTGATGACTCACTATTATAACATATATATTTTTTATTCAATTAACCATAGGAAATGATGTCATGGATACAAATTTTCAGCTATATAAGGGCTTCTTGTAAGTTCAATGATGTATTACTGAGGAAAGCTTTAAGCTGAAACCGGTCTAATCACCAGCTTTTTCAAGTTTAAATAAACCTCTTTATTTGACTCTCCAAGGTGCTGGCATTTTTTGTTTTTGTTTTTGGATTCAACTTACTTGCTTGCCGTGCACCAGCCTAACTTGCTAGCTACATCCTTACTTCACAGATAGAACCCAAGAAGTCAAGACTGGTGAGACCACCTCCACCAGGAGACTGGTCACCCCAGAGCTCTGTGTTGGGCCTGCTTCTGTTCGGCATCTACTTCTGGGAAGTAAATGCTAAGTCAAAGGCCTCTGATTCACCAAGTTTTCAGATGACTGTAAATTGGGAGCTATCATAAATTCCCTCTGTGATGTTGTGAGATAGTACCATAGCAGCAAGCAGGTAGGTGTGTTTGAGGATATCCTTGCAGATGTCTTGACAGGGAATGATTTTGATGGGTCCATGATTCAAACTGCCACACAAACTGAAACAACAGTGTAAGATTTGCAACATGCATGTGTAAGTATAAACTCAATTAGAGTGCTTGACCCCATTTACTATTATTTTTTATTAGAGGAACTTCTGATATCACAACCTTGCTTTCGGAGGAAGACCTTGCCTAAACAAAGAAAAAAATCATTCATAAGACCAGTAACATGCAGCCAAACAGGGAAATGAAAAAAGCTGGCATTTAATCTTACTTCCTATAATTTAACTGCAGATAACTATCAATTCTAAGTAAAGGTTTACATTTCATACCTGCTCATATGGCCGACATTGCAAGGACACTAGTTGAATTTCATTATTTTGCAAGAACACTGAATCTGAAAGTGTTATTTGGGGCTACTCAGGAGACTGATGTTAACGTATGTAAGTGCCCTAGTCTATTTATACCATTTGACAGTAATATAATTCAAGTCTTTCAGGGTGTGGTTGTAAGAGATATTTATACCCTCTATAAGAAGCATGAGGTTAAGAGGTTTTACAATGTTACTACAGCAGAACAATCAGCAATCAAGTCATTAATAGATCATGACAATAATATAGTAAAAAATAATGATAAAGGTGGAGGGGTAGTTGCATTAGATGCAGATTATTATCACAGAACTATGTTAAGTGTGCTTGCTAGTCCTGATTATGAACAAATATCTAAACATGAATACAATATTATCATAGCGCAAGTGCTCAAATCACTAAGTCATATGTATACACAAAGGAAAATTAGTGATGAATTGTATAATTATTTAAAAGGTGTTGATCCCATAACACCATTAATATATGGGATACCAAAATTATGTAAATCCATGACAGATCCTCCACTTAGACCAGTTGTTTCTGCTACAAGGTGGGTTACAGAACCAATATCAAAGTTTTTAGACATGTAACTGAAGGTTAGTTTTGAACATACAGGCACTATCTTAAAAGATACTTCAGAATTTTTATGGCAGCTATATGAGTGGTGTCTTAACAAAGCTCTTTCTAACTGCATATATTTGCCACAAACGATGTTGGTTCTTTACTCACAAATATTTCTAATGACTTTGGTATATGATATGTTAAAGATTCCTTCAAGAACGAAAAAACAAACTAAAGCAAACCACCGCCAACTCCGAATAGACCAGGATGTCAATACAGTCCACTGTTGAAATATTTCCACAACGAGAAGAAGAACACACTCAGTAAATGAAAAATAAAAAAAATTATTAAGCTGTATTCCAAAGCTTTTCATTGGTGCCTTGCAGCAACTTCTTCAGATAAATGAATAAATACATTTGCGCCATTACAACCGTATTTAAAACAAATAAAAACACACCCCCTATCCATCTCATAAAACATTTAAAGGTACCATTCTTTGAAGCCGAATAATAATAAAGTATAAATACAAATCATCGTAAATGTAAACTTGAACATATTAAACTTATAAAAATAAAATCCGATACTCTGAGCTAAACTATGTATAAGAAATTAACAATAAAAACAATTCACTCAATAAATATAACAAAGAATATATTAAAAATATATATATATATATATATAAATGAATGAATATGTGACAGGTTCCTAGCCTCAAATAATATAAAGACATGTATGCATTGTGATGATTAGCAGAAAGACAGTGTCAGCTCTTATGTACAAGATTTGTACATTAAAGGTTTGCATCATGCATACATACTATATTAAAGATAGTGGGCAGGATTCACGAAGCCTCCGTGTAAGAGATACAAGGCTTACACGGAGGCTGCAGTTAAACGGTGTGACGTCAGCATGTCATGCATATGCATGAGGGCATGCTGAATCATACCTAAGGCTAACACGGTCCGTGGAAGATAGTAGGGGGTGTGTCCATAGGCCGAGGCCTGCAAGCGGACACGCCCCCAGAAGAGTAAAAGTGCCCAAAGTAAACACCCAAGACAGAGTCCATGGAAATGTGAATAAACACAACACAACACATGCCCCCACAGACTATGAACATAAAATATATAAATGAACATGTTATATATTTTTTTTAAATTGTAAATATGTTTGCCCGTGAGTGCGCTCGTTTGCGGGGGCGTGCCCGTAGCTCAGCCGCAGTTAGCAGTAAGTGGAAAAGCATATAAGAACTAACTATGGAAAGCAAGCCAAAAAGCAATAGCGTAGCGGTAGAGACGTCGGCTGAAGAGCAGGCCGTCATGGTTCGAGCCCCTACAACATCAATATTTGTTATTAGTAAAATAAGCACGAAATAAGTCCCTGACATATATGTACACATATAAAATTATATTTTATGTAAAATGTAATGAAATAGGCCATTTATTTTGAAGAAATGTGAGATAACAAAATAATAAAAAATGCCAGATGTGCCTATAGCTGAGCTACAGTTTAACAAGGTGAGTGCATCTGCCCGTAGTTGAGCAGTGGTTTAACAGGTGTAAAATGAGTGCCCGTAGGTGAGCAGTGGTTTAACATGCCAAAACTGTGTGCCCCTAGCTGAGCTGAGCGTAATACGCATGCTGACAGCCAAATGAGGTGTAGACCAGCGTAACCCGTTTGCGCGGAGCTGCGCGCCACTCCAACAAGCTGACGGGCAATGTTGAGCAAGCTGTAACAAAACTGCTTTTACACAGACACACCCCCTAGCCTGTCTAGACAGTCATAAAATATAAAAAGCAGTGGCCAGGTTCAAACCCAGGATACCATGCACCATAGTCAAGGTACTGAACCACTAAGCCATGACACCTGTACTTAGAAATGCAGTAATAGCAAATATATAGGAATGAATAGAAAGTGGAGCATGACAAAGCAGGTTTTGTGAAGTTGATACAATTCCAAAATGGCCAATCACAGATAAGTGCGGGAAAAACGGCATATATAAGCCCCATAGGCAGAAATACACAGCCTAAACGATTGTAGAACTAACTTGCAGCCAGAATGTCAGGAGTAGGTGAGGGTAGTTGCTTTCGAGCACAGATGTGGGGCATTGAGGAGTCCAGATATATAGTCTGGCTCCTAGTCCACAATCATGAGGCACAACTCATGCAGGGCCAGGTCCTGTGGGGAGCATATAGGACTGAGGCATGGGACCGGTTGGCTCATGATCTCACCAGTGCCGCAGGGATTCCAAGGACTGGAGAGCAGGTCCATCACCACCATGTGGACCTGAAGAGATGTAAGCAGGACCAATTGAACCTTTGGATCCAGGAGGCCCGGCAAATGCCCAACGCCCCACTACTGAGTAAGTTACATTTACTTATGTATGTAAGAAATTAAACTAGCTGATATTATGGAGATGTGTATTCCAATATTACTTCATTTATATTACAGCTGCAGGTGTCCGTTCTGTGGACCGCAGAGCCTATGGCGATAGGCTGGTGCGGTTGCGCCACCAGGCAAGTCAGTAATCCTCTCCAAGTAACTGTAAAGAAATATAAAAGTATGACAGTTAGCAAAAGAGTGCAGTGTAGTCACTAAGTAATAAAATGTGCAAGTAACAGTGTAAGAGTGTTTGCAAGTATTGCTTGATTACAAAAGTGTGTTGCAGTCTGTAATCCAAACAAAAAATGAAAATGTCTGAAATAAAGTCTGAAATAAAGATGCCCCACCTGTAATATAATAGTACACAACCTGCAGCAGGCTGAAAAGTACAGCTGCAGAAGATGAGCAAATCACATGTCTGAAATATATCCCTGTTGAAATACTGAAACATGACAGAAGTGAGACTGCTGGAAAGGATTGTAATAACTACAGGTAAAACATGTCAATAAAGCCTAGAAGTAAGTACCATCCTGAATAGTAAAATGAAAACAAGTGAGAGAGTGTGAGAAAGAGTTATGAATCCACAAATAAAGTAGTAATAACCCCTGAATAAAGTATACTGCAGTCAGTACAGAATGAAATGAATGTGACAAGCAGAACCAAACTGCGAAATGTGTTCAAAGTGTTGCTGCATCTGGAATGTGTATCCCAAAATCTGGATATGTTGCTCTCAGTCTGCAATATGCAGATAGTATGATTGTCTGAAATACCAAACATCCACAGTTGTCTATATCTATATAAAGTAAATGTAGCAGGATGATGTAGCTGAACAAAGCCAGATATGAATGTGTATGAATAACAATAAAATGTATATTGATGTAGCAGTAACAGTCCTATCACCAAATTGAAGTAGTTATCATATAGGAAACTGTAGTTAGAACAGTAGTGTGTATATATCGGCAGCTATTAGAAATGTACAGCATATGTATTGGTATTCAAAGGTGTTAATAATATTTTCTTCACCCCACCCTATAACCACATATAATCCATTCCACGTGAAATTGGTATGTGCAATCAAAATTAACACCCCTGGACATTTGTCCTGTTGGGTCATAAATATTTGCATGTACGTTGCTTCATCTGCCCTGTTCATACATCCAAACCTGATGGCCTGTTGCCATCAATCAACCCTGCATGTTGTTGGACTGTGTATTGCTGTTCAAATTATGCATGTGTTATGCTCGCTGTTCAATGGTGTGAATATCTGGGTGTTTGGTTAATGGGAATACTAATGCATGCTGTTACAACTAATTGTGAATGGTATTGTATGTTACTAACCCAAAC
Source organism: Protopterus annectens (assembly GCF_019279795.1). Classification (NCBI taxonomy): domain Eukaryota; kingdom Metazoa; phylum Chordata; order Ceratodontiformes; family Protopteridae; genus Protopterus; species Protopterus annectens. The sequence continues at coordinate 203,496,875 of NC_056726.1, read as the reverse complement.
TGTCATGACATAATGCAAAACATTGGACGACAGGGAAGGCGGGTTCCAGTGGACCCACCTCTCCCACCTCAGCTGGCGAGTGCACCTGGCACTAGTGCCCAGTCTGGACCCTCCTCCGGTGGCCCTGTGCCACCTGCGGGTGGAAGCGCTGCAGGGGATGGGGCCCGTCCCCCCTCTGCAAATGTGGCCGGAGGAAAACCACCACTCACCCTCCGTAGCGTCTGGACTGTGGTGCGTAGGGAGATCCAGGACTCTGTTCTTGGGCCCCTACGCCAGCTTGAGGCACAGGTGGCACAACTTATGGGCATGCCTGTTGCCCGGCCTAAATAGCCCCCAGCACAGCCCCATCCTGGGCAGTGAAGGACCAGTGGCAACTGCCCATGGTTGGGGATATCAGTTCTACTTTTGCCATCTGTGGGCTCATGGGTTCTGGATATCCAAACATCCATCCCCGTCAATTGTGTAACCCCCCCCACACGTGTCATACACTGACCCTGTATGCATCTTGTTTGTCTTGTCTGTTGACCTACCCGACCTACCTCCCCAGCTATACTGATTTCCTTCACCTGACATACCACTCTCACCTGAAAAAAAAAAAAAGGCCACCCTGTACCCACAAAAACATTACGCCCCATACATAGCTGCCCATTCCGCACACATGTCTGCTGGACATGGAAACTATCAATTACAATTGGCTGTACAACAAGTATTATTGTTGTCCTGACACCTCTCTCAAGGGTGGAAGGTTTCAAATGTCACACCAAATTACATACATATGCACAGCTGTTGCTGATGAAGAAATGGGCAGCTATGGGCCTTACCTAAATCCCTCCTGCAAAACCCAAGCTTGTTTCCCTACTGTCTTACCTCTTTGTGACCCCTTTTCCACCACTTTCCTGTCTCCCCATTTTCATTTCTTTCAAAGAAAATAGCGCGGGTGTGCGCCAGAGTAAGCACTGTTAAGCGGTTGCAAGCAGGTGTGAGCAGAGTTGAGCGCCAGTGTGCATGCGTGAGCTCCATGCAAACCAGCACTGACCCAGTTACAACTGCTTAAAAGTGCCTTAGTCACTCTGATTGACAGGTCCTGTAGTCAGTTCAAAAGCAAAATAAAATCCCACTGTCAGTAGTCTGCATGACCTACCACTAAGCCATAACTGTTATACAAGAACACTGTGCTAAAATAAATATATCATGTAATAGTAGGAATGAATGTAAAGGGAATATAGGATGTGTAGTACACAAAGCATGTCACGTATACTTACTGTCAAATCTAGTGGATTTCCATAATAGTAGTGTGTGAACAGAAACAGCCATGCTAATTGGTAGCTAGTAGGTAATAATGTCAGTTAATGTACATATATAAATATATGTATATTTACATATATATATATATATATATATATATATATATATATATATATAGTTGTAGGTGTCAGTGTGCATACACACTTACTACAGGAAACAGGAGAGAGGAATGGAGAAATGTGAATCTACAACACAGCCTGAATCATGAGAGAGATACTAACCTTTACACTCACAGAACAGTGTCCACAGCATACCAGCATGGTCCCCGCCCTTACAATCTGAAAGGGCAACGCCTATCTCACATACGCTTTTATAGCACTGTCCTGAAATCACAGTGAGAACCGCATTCAGTACACAACTGGCTGCATGCAATTAGCAAATGCTGGCTTACAATTGGTGCAGAGGCCATCACATGGACTTATGCAGATACCTACAAAAGCATCCTGTACTCACACTCCACACATGCAATACTTTCATTGCACTGTTTGGAGGCAGAGAGAGAGAGAGAGAGAAAAAAAAGAAAATAAGAACACAAACAACAACACACGTTACACAAACTAAGTTGAAGCTGTCAGCAGTGTCAATACCAAGCTGGGCTAGCAGCAGCAGGAAGCTGTAGTAACAGTAATGCAACCAGCTGCGACAAACACAAGTAATGTAAAGTAACAAGTTAATAGTCTAGATACTGTGAACTCTCCATATGTGTCATAGGTCTGTATCTATAGGTATGTCCATGTGATATGTTGTGTGCACGTAGTTCCACCGAAAGGGGATGACTATACATTACATGTCATTCAGTGTTAGGCCATGATCCTGGCACCAGTTGTCCGTTTCAGTGAGGCCTGTCTGTAGGATGTGTGTGTCAGCTGGTGTAATGACTATGGCACTTAGTTTGCAGTCATCTGGGAACTTTGTCATCCACAACCCGCACATGTTTGCTTTCACATCTGAGAAGTAAATGCCAAACAAGAGGGGTCCTAGGACAGAGGCCTGTGGGATACCACATGTGACTGGCATTGAGTCTGACATGGCTCCTGCAATATCGATATTATGGATTCTGTATGTCAACCAGTGTGCAACCCATCATGTGACATATGTAGTAACATGTAAGCTAATGAGCTTGTCTATGATGCCTGAGTGGAGTACTGTGTTGAAGACCTTAGGCAAGTCCAGGTAGGCTGTATGGACTGCGTTGCCCTCATCAATGGCTGTAGTGACTGTTTTGAAAGGTCAACCAGGTTCAAAAGGCAGGATCAGCCCATCACAAAGGCAAACTGGCTGGAAACAAGTGTCTGCAGGTACACAATATTGTTGTATATGCGTCCCATACTGAATCATTCCATAACTTTGCAGACCAGGCTGGTTAAGCTTATGGGGCGGTAGTTCCCAGGGTCAGTAGAGGTGCCTCCTTAAAGGAGTGGGACCACTGTTGCTGTATGCCAGTGTTCAGGTACATATCCCGTAGTACGGTCAAGGTTAAATATCAGTCTTATATGCGGTTGTATGTCCTCTTGGAGTTCACTTAGCACACATCCAGGGATACCATCAGGTCACATTGATGCTGTGTGTTCTGCTTTGCTGAGAGCGGCCCTCACCTGGACATCTGAGATGATAGGGAGGTTACATTCAGCTGTGATAAGTATTTCTAAGTGTGGGGGAGAAGGGGGGGGGATACGTGCACTGAACCTGTCTGCCAGAATGTTGCCAATATCTGTGTGTTCGGTGAATGTTAAGTAGGTGTGTAGTAACTCAGAGCATATCTGAGGCGTTTGGTCCTATGTGTAACATAACTGAAGAAGGCCTTGTGGTTATCTATAGTGTTCGTGGCCATTTCCCTCCCAGAGTAGGCCGTGGATGTTGTTATGAGAGACGGTAGCTTATTATCAGTGCTGACCACAGATGCCTTCCCTTTATGTGAATCTGCTCTGTCCTGCAGTAGCCTCCTTCTATCGTTATACAATCTGCCTTTTGCTGGGGTCCACCAGACAGGATGCTTAACCTTTGTGCATAGGGTCTGGGTTAGAAATGTGTGTGCATGTTCCATGCATTCTTTGGGATGTTCATGGGAAGCATTCGCAAAGGGGTCAGCAGTGTGGGTTGTAGCTACCACTGGCCCAGTGGGCTGCATGGATACCATGTCAGTCCTAACAAGTGAATATCTGTCTAATCACATATATATCAAAGTAGTCTACTGTGCTGGTGGTGGTGGTGGTGGGATATGTATATCCAGGCCGGGTAATTTGTGTCCAGATCACACTAGTGGATGGCGTTCCACATACAGTACCTTGATATGAACCCCCAGAGTGAGGATGTGCATTGGACCTGTCTCAGTGTGCTGACCGATGGGGCATGCTACTATGTTGTACGGAATGTGGCAGGTATTGTTGCACAGGTGTTGACTGAGCACTGATATCTGGCCATGTACTTGTGTATCCACCAAGAGACACACACATGCTACATATGGGAGTAGTAGTATATCACTACAGTTGAGTATCATGTATAGTGTGTGTGCCATATATTGCTGACATAGTCTGCTGATATCCTGTTTGTGTTCTATTCCAGGGACATGGCGCGTTAGCGAAATCCTGCCTACTCTGCTGCAGAAGATGAAGAGATACACCAGAGCCTGGTGTGGGATTATGACATACTGTTTTCTCGCACCAGCCAGAATCAGCAGGAGAGGGCTGCACTGTGGCAAGACCTTGTCCGTAGGGTAAATGACATTGGCACGCATAATAGGACATATGAGCAGGTACGACATCACTGCAGTGATTTAATCAGAAATGTCCGTCAGCGTGTGTCGGATATCCACAGGCAACAGGTTGCCACAGGAGGTGGGGTGGCCACACATACCCCCCTCATCAGACTGGAGGGGCTACTCCTAAGTGTTGTGGCTCCAGTCCCGGAACATCAACAGCAACACACCTGCATCATGATGGAGGCTGGATCCACACAGCAACACGACATGGAGTATGCAGGTAATATGCCATGTGTATACTTGACTGTTCTGTACACTGTTAGTTTATGCATGTGTAAGGTGTGTTCATGGTATGTAGCTGTCAACATAGTATGTAATTGTGCAGGTGTGATATTGCCAATATCAGCAGCGGACATGTGAAAGGCAACTGGTGTACTACTGCACTGTATCATATGCAGTATCAATGGCACAGTTGTGCCCACTGACATTAATCTCCTCATTTCTGCAGGTCCCTCCGGTGTTAGAGCAAGGCAGCCCATCCATGCTGGTGAGTGTGTTTTAACAATACCTATAATAGTCCAGATAGTGCTAGTAATACTAGTGTAACTCAGTAGTGCTCTGTGTGTATACTGCGGGGTGTGCATGTGTGCATGTGTGCCTGTGTGCCTGTGTCCACGTGTGCATGTGTGCATGTGTGCATGCATGCCTGTGTCCACGTGTGCATGTGTGCATATGTCCATGTGTACACATGTCCACATGTCCATGTGTGCATGTGTGCCTGTGTCCACGTGTGCATGTGTGCATGTGTTCATGTGTGCCTGTGTCCACGTGTGCACATGTGCATGTGTGCATGTGTGCCTGTGTCCACATGTGCATGTGTGCATGTGTGCATGTGTCCACGTGTGCATGTGTGCATGTGTGCATTAGTGCATCACTGGTAACATTGTGTAGACATTGTAAACTGTGTTTCTTGTCTTCCTCCCACAGGTTCTGGTGCTGCTCTGGTGTCCTGCAGCAGGAAACCTGAATCTGGTGCCACATGTACTGATAATGGTGATATCTGTGTAATGGCACAGGAAGGTGTGTCAGGGTCCGTCATTGGTCAGCCAATTGACAGTACACAGCTGTCAACCCCATCATTGCGCAAAGTCATCCTGCCAGTACATCCTATGTCACCATTGTCCCTAGGTGATGGACAGGATACATTGGGCATTGACCTGGGTAATGTGGTATCTGTGGCACATGCTTCCCCACACAGCAGCCATGTGCAGGGTCCTGCGATGGTACCACACAGACAGTTACCCATGGGTTCTCGTGGGGGCATCCGTGGGCGTACTGCCTCTGGCAGACATGCCCAAAGAGGTCTGTCAACCTCAGTTATGTTTCGGGCTGTCATGCAGGCACAGTCATGTATGGAAAGGTACACCAGACAGGGTCTGAGGGAGCTGAGAGCATGTCGCACAGCCATGACTGACAGTATGCGTGACATCGCGGATGCTATCCGTAATTTCACCGATGTCATAGACAGACGTTGTGGGGACATATTACAGCAGTTCCACAACCACATGTCCATGAGCCAGGGCAATGGTGGACGGTTGCGGCGTCGACGTGGCTGTATGCCAGCAACAGCAGAAGCTGGCAGTTGACGTGGATGACAACAGGCCCGTGGATGCCCCCATAGTGCTAGCAGCAGCCCCAGCAATGCTGGGTCTGTGCTGTCATCGGAACGCCCCAGGAGACCACGTGCACATGGCTCTGGACAGTCCCAACAGGGAACTGTGTCCAGTCAACACACTCCCGCTTCTGATGACAGTACCCAGTCTGGCTTAGTACCGGATACGGTCTGTAGCACCCCTGCCAGGCACAGGTACCGTGTCCGTGCCCACAGACACTGATCTGTATGACCTGCCAGGTGCAGTCTGTGGCTGTCCACAAACTCCAGTATATGGCAGCCATGAGGTGGAACTGTGTGCATGCATACACACATGCGAAATGTTAACACCTAGGGCTACCACATGCATGCACACACTGCACCAACAGTGCCCCACCCTATACTGCTGTCCCTCACCAACACACATACACACACATGTCAATTGGTGGTATCAGTGGCAGACTCAGGCATACCTAATTCACACCCTGTGCATATGATGAAACTGTGCCACCTCCTGCAATCTCCAACATCAGTGCAGGAACAGGTAAACACATTGCTGATGCACAGGGTGACTACATAGAAGTGTATTACTAGTATCATGTTGGTAACAGTACAGTGTGCTGATATGACTGTGTGTATATCCCAGCATGCCTGATGCGGTAACTGTATGACTGTCCTGAATTGTTATCTACACCCGTAGTAAGTACCATAGTGTAACAGCTGCACATTATTGCGTACCGGTGGTAAGGATGTCAACAGATAGCCACACACATAGGTAGCACAGGGGAGAAGCTAATGCAAGTAGTGATACGCAATGATGGACATGTACAGTAATGGTGGCAAGTTGCCCACAATGACTATGCAATGTGGATGTTTGCACATGTTGATATGTGTGCAGTACCAATGTAATACAAATCACAATTAACTATGACATAATATCAGTTCTACCATGGACATCTGAGCTGTGCATTCCTGGGTACATGTTGATAGTGCCTACATATTTGCACTGTTACCTACTGTAAGTGTTACCCCTTCTTTTTTATACAATGGACTACTTCCAGCCCTGCTTACTGTAGCTTTGTTTGCATGCATGTTCACTTGGGGTTCCCTGGAACACTGCTTCCATCTGCAATGCAGAGTTACAGAGCTTCTGTGGACTCCTAGTGACATCTGCATAGCGTACTATACGTATGTCAAGTTTCCACATGACAGAACGTCACTGTCTGTCCTGTTCGCATGTACGTTGCCTGTGACACATCGCACATGACTTACCTAGCATTTACCCACGTGTGCAGTCATATATGCCAGTGCTATGAAATCAGTAGCAGTACACCCACACATACACACCTTCAGTATGTTGTTCCTCATTGGCCCTATGTGTTGGTAATCACCATGGCGATCACACTACTATGGTAGCATGTGCAAAGGTAACCTGAGAATCACCTCTATGGTCCAGTTGTGGTTTATGTGAGCCATGTGGCAATGTCACAGCTGCCACATGTATGCAGTCAACCCTCTCCCCTCACCAGGAATGTACAACACGTGTGTGGGATGCCACCACATAGCCAATATGGGGACTGAGCACTCTGAACCCAGTACTGCCATACCCTGTTAGGTGGCATGACATACTACAGTGACTACAATACCAATCTGACATAGACCCGCACTGACAGCAATATGAACACACTGGGGCATACTTGGAGACTCAGAACAGCATCCTGCCTGAGCATCACACACCTCTGCAGCTGGCACACAGGCATACGTTACGTTGGAACAGAGCACATGCCACACATGGCACACACATCCCATGTGCCACACACTCACAGCCTGTAGGGCTACACAATGCACCTGCTACAGATGTGTCAAGTACCTCTCTTGGCTGCTGCAGTGCGGTCCCGCTCAACAGGCTATACATGGTGAAGGTCACAGTGATATGCCTGTGGGGAACTATGGTCCACCACAAAACACATGCATACAGGTCAGTCAGAGGCATGGACACATATGACTCAGTCATTGACCATGCCACTATGGATGACCTGAGACATACCTCCCTGGACTTTACGATAGTGAACATTGAAGGGATCTCTCAGTATGTGGCACGGGCCAGTATGAGCCTGATCTTGGTTCCCATCATACCCTCACCAGGTATGCTACCACAATATGTAGGAAGGGTGTTCTATGTCTACATTCTGCTCAATCTCCAATGTCATTCATAGGGTATCTAATGGCTGTCAACGTGTGCTTACATGCTAGGGAAGCCACAAGGATTTGCGAGGGGCAGCTTGCACGTGACACCCATGGGCCATTGTATATTGGCGAAGCCCCTTGATACACACATAGTGCCTTTTACTGCAGGACACGGATTACATAGCCACCTCCGCGGGTATCACACAGGATGGGACACTAACAGTGATGCTACACAACACCAGCAGTGTACACCACAAGATGCATTCACTGGACACTGTCCTCAGCACGGTGAACTGCAATATCTGTGCAGTACCAGATTCCTGATTCACGGCTCACAGGTGCAACCCATCACTCCCAGGTTATACCTCATACCATGCCTGTCATTCCCTACATATGTAACACACATGGACAGGGGGGTGGTATCCCAAGGCACCACAGATACACACACCTCCAGGTTGTTGGCACAGCACAAAGCATCAGGGCCTATCCATGAGCAGCTAACAGTGTGTTGGACTGCCTTCTGGTTCATAACCTGGCACACACAACCCTCCCATACACAGGAAACCCACCTATCCTCCCTAACAACACTGGCAATATGACAGTCTCAAGAAATGTCTTTATATGGCTGGACTGCATCCAGCCAAACATTGTGCGTGAGCATTACTGTAGCTACAACACACTAGCTGAAAGGTTCCCAACATGTAGTCACTGAATTGCAGTGGAACAACATGTTACCACTCCCACAACAGGTGGGAACATGCAGCACCTGTTCATCGACTACATGTAGACTATATGGCCCAGGCCAGATGTGTATCCCCTGCTGTAGGTATTATACCATATACAACCCACACTGTATAGACACATACCGTGTGCGGCCCCCTGAACAGTAAGACACAGTCATTTTGCTATGCATTGCGAATACCATTTATCCACTTGAGGCACGTGTCAGACATGGTAACTACTGAAGGTCACAGGTATATATGTGTATGTGTCACACACATACATCATGTGTGCATTGCCATTGCTGGTTTAGGCAAATGGCATGCATTGTTATGAACAACAACCCACACATGGTCATATTGTGTGACACAACCACACGTGGCAGTTGTGGGTTTCCAAAACATACCTATCTGTGCTCTGACAGTGGTAATAGACCCAGAAGCGGAGTGCACTATTGGCATTACTGGGCAAGTAGCCCTGTTTGGCTGTACTGATAGTGTGGTGACATCCCCTGTGTTTACTGGGGGAATATGCAGCATCTGGTGTATTGTAGTATTTGCCAAAAGGATCTGTTCTCTCACACTTGCAATTGGCTGTACTGATAGTGTGGTGACATCCCCTGTGTTTACTGGAGGAATATGCAGCATCTGGTGTATTGTAGTATTTGCCAAAAGGATCTGTTCTCTCACACTTGCAATTGGCTGTACTGATAGTGTGGTGACATCCCCTGTGTTTACTGGGGGAATATGCAGCATCTGGTGTATTGTAGTATTTGCCAAAAGGATCTGTCCTCTCACACTTGCAATTGGCTGTACTGATAGTGTGGTGACATCCCCTGTGTTTACTGGGGGAATATGCAGCATCTGGTGTATTGTAGTATTTGCCAAAAGGATCTGTTCTCTCACACTTGCAATTGGCTGTACTGATAGTGTGGTGACATCCCCTGTGTTTACTGGGGGAATATGCAGCATCTGGTGTATTGTAGCATTTGCCAAAAGGATCTGTTCTCTCACACTTGAAATTGGCTGTACTGATAGTGTGGTGACATCCCCTGTGTTTACTGGGGGAATATGCAGCATCTGGTGTATTGTAGCATTTGCCAAAAGGATCTGTTCTCTCACCCTTGCAATTGGCTGTACTGATAGTGTGGTAACATCCCCTGTGTTTACTGGGGGAATATGCAGCATCTGGTGTATTGTAGCATTTGCCAAAAGGATTTGTTCTCTCACACTTGCAATTGGCTGTACTGATAGTGTGGTGACATCCCCTGTGTTTACTGGGGGAATATGCAGCATCTGGTGTATTGTAGTATTTGCCAAAAGGATATCTTCTCTCACACTTGCAATTACACACACCCTACTACCCCCCCACACACACACTTGCCGGATTCATACCCCTACCTAACTATGTCACGACACGTGAGAGAGACACATTAGAGAAGCGCACTATTCAGATTACTAGGAAGTTTCTCTTCTCCGGCTGTACTTATAGGGTGCTGACATCATCAGTGTTTGGAAAGGGTAATGTGCATCATGTAGTGTGATCTCCTGATTGCAAAAAGCACATGTCTTTCATACAGAATTGCACACACACAAACTCCCCTCATCCAAACACACACACTTACCATTTGCAGGTTTCAAACCCCTACCTAACTATGTTATAACACTTGAGAGAGACGCATTAGCAGAGTGCGCTATTTGGATTACTGGGAGGTGTCCCTTCTCCAGCTGTACTTATAGGGTGCTGACATCATCAGTGCTTAGATAGGGGAATGTGCATCCTGTAGAGTGTTTTCCCAGTTGCCAAAAGGGACACTTCCCTCACACAGACTGGCACACACATCAACCCCACTCTCCCACACACACACTGAGCATTTGCATGGTTCAAAGTCCTACCTAACTATATTATGGCACTTAAGGGAGACGCATTAGCAGAGCACGCTATCTGAATTACTGGGCATCTGTTCTGCACCTGCAGTATTTATAGGGTGCTGACATCTTTATTTCTACAGAGGTATGTACATCTAGTACTACCTGTCAGGTGGGGGATAGCATATATATGCATTTGCAGCCACCTACTTCAGGGTCAGATATGCACATTGCACTGGCAGGTTATGTTCTATACCATGCTTTGTGACCACAGGACCTGTAACACACAACACAACCAGTCCAGAACACCACTCCCACATCCAGGACACACAGTTTGTTTCCCTGGGAACAGTGCCGGGATATGCAGGTGTTCACATACACCATTCCAGTTGTTAACATCAGGTACAGGCATATTGTGTGTGGGAACTACTCAGGCCTCTACAACTTTACCCTACAGCCACTACAATTTGTGGGTCCATGTGCTATGGCAGAACCACTCACCACAGCCACATGGGGGAATACATATTGCACCTGTTCATCTGCAACATGGGTACTCACTGTTCCACACTAGAGGTAGACCACCATTGTTGATATCTGACCATACCCACCTTTCCCTGGACATCCATATCCCATCCCCACCCCCAGGCAAGGTTGTCACTGCAAACAAACTGTATTTAGCACAAGCAGACTCTACACTTGTGAAGACTGGGGTGGACAACTTCAAAGGACCCATGCTGGGGGACTATACTGGCCACTCTGCATAATCCTTGACAATTGCATTCTATGAGCATGTGTAAGGTTTGCATTGATCATGCTATCCCACATATGCCCATGACTGCTCCACAACAGAACACCTGTCAGGTGTACACCAGCCATATATGAGCCATCCAACAGACAGATTGAGCTAATACATTGTAGAGCTGTAGCCCACAGAGGGAGGACATCTGTGAACAGTACCGGCACGACACTTCAATCCCACATAATCATCACAACACAGTGTTGACAGTGGAATTGTCCAGACAATGCAGATAGGGCTCCCCTCAGTCTGTTATTGATGCCCACTTACTGTTAGAGGTCCTCAGCAACCCTCTTCCAGCACACACCAACAACATGGATGTGGCTTAGCACATTCAAACCCTGGGATCTCCACTGTGCCCTTGCTTGACAGAGGCACAGCTCACTAGCCTCACACGTTGCCCTATGTGACCTACTTTACAGTGGCACAGTAGCCTACTGTACTGGGGATGCAGATGCCAAGCACATTCTGGCTAAGCTGTCATTCCCTAGGGCAAACAGCCTAGTATTGACCTCTACACCCATATGTTTAACTGTCAGATGCACAATATTTGTTGCTGTTAGACTGTTTTCAGGTCTTTATTGCCATAGCAGTCCCTGTTCCTATGAACAACTTGTGTATCTGTGGAAGATGTTTGAATATGAGGGCGATCCACTATATCACTTATGTCTCTGTAGTCATTTACTGTGTGCACTGGGCAGATTGCTGTGTTGTGGTTGGTTCCTGGAATGACACATACAAATAACAGATATGTGTGGCCAACTGCTAAACGGAGATATGGCCTAAGTGTGTGAGCATGCCCAGTTCAGCATTTCCATGGCATGTTGTCTGACATATGCCTCATTTATCAAAGTGTGTGAGCATGCCCAGTGTGAGCTTTCCATATGTTGAACTCTGCAGTCCACCACATATTTGGGTGGGTGTGAACTTCAACAATATCTCACGTTTATGGTTGTGTGTTGGGTGTCATGCTGTGTACTTACTGGCCAACTGCTTTGTGTCTGCCACAACAGGGATTATACTGTGCCTGCAGGGATTGCATGGGATACTTTGCATACAGTTGTCAACATCCTTTCATAATGACCTAACACTGTAGTACCGTATAGTGTACTGGTTCAGTACTTTCACTGTGGTGGACAGTATCCTGTGCTTTAGTCCTATCACTGCTTGACATCTTCATAGTGAGCACAACCGACTGTGTTGGGGCCAGTTGTGCACATATGACCATGTTGCATTATGTTCAGATATAGACTACCTACACCAGGCTTGTCCAACATTGGTAGTGTATTCCACAACATAGGTGGACATTGGCAAACACTAGTGATGTTCCCTAGGCCATTTCTGATGCTAGTCACAGAGTGTGTTTGTCCTTTGACACACATTGTAACTGGAGTTTGCCATGACATATGTCATGGTTAGTATACTGTGCCTCCGTCTACCTCTGACATAACAGTGATACCCAGGGTAAACCTACCATCTCCCATCCACTCATCAGGATTCCTCTTGAGGGGTGTCGATAGGTGACTTTCTGGCTAACCTGTACTGGGAGTTTACTCAAGAGTGGGGGTGGCTTCTGTGTTATGGATCATTCAGTACAGCTTGTCCTATGTATGTCAGTGCTGGGGTTCAGGTCTCTCATGTGCATAGCTCACTGCCATTCAGATTGTACAAGGTGCAGCATGTTCATTGATTCCAGCTTGGACATGACTTCATACATCAGGCACAGCTTGCCTCTGGGTGGGCAGTATGGCAGTGTGTGGAGCTGCAGTTTGTTTAATCAGGCAACACATGGCATCTGTTCATGCTCTTTGCTACTCCTGGTGAGGTACTGTTGTGGACTTTACAGTTGATGGAGATGTCTGCTGAGGTACATCCCACAGGGGCTATTGTAGTCAATTGTGACACTGATGAAGGATGACTGCAGAGCCACAGTGACCTCCCCTTATCTAGATCTGACTACCTTCATGATTGGGTGGGTATATGGTATGTTTCTGCAAACACTGCAGCCACATGTTTGTTCAATGCAGGATATCTATCACCTTGTGTCCCCAGGTCTCCAATCACATGTTAGGTACATAATGGGTTAACACCTGTGTGGTAATTGATGGGCACTTACTGTATATCACCGGTGGTTGTCTATACACATTTCTGAAATTAGCTTGCTGACATGGCTATGGCTCCAGTTGTCTGTTTCTATGTGGCCCTTTTGTGGGTTGCTTGTGTTAGCTGGGGGTCAGATATGGTGGGCAGTTTGTACTCCTCTGCATACATGTTCAGTCACAGTCCTTCCATGTTGGCCTGTACCTATGGGACATATATACGGAACAGGGGAGGTCCCAGGACCAAGCCTTGTGGGATGCCACTCATATCTGCTTTGTAGTCTGACATGAATGCAGCATGTCTGACCATGTCAGTTCTGTCCTTGGTCTGGTTTGCAACCCCTCTACTGACATAGGGGTTTATATTTAAGCTGGTGAACATATCCATACTGAACTCGTAGGGTATTGTCTGGAAGCATTTGCACGGTCCAGCTACGCTGTGTGGACCACATTGCCCTCATTGATGACCTTAATGACTGTTTCAAATGGGTCAAACATGTTTAGGGGCAGGATCTGCACTTATGACAGCCACACTCGGTAGGGTCCGGTGTCAGTAGGTCCCCGATAGCTTTATTTCTGCAGTACATGCTGATCCTTTCCATAGCTGTGCAGACCAAGCTTGTCAGGATCCTGGGGTGGTAGTTTGCAGCATCCATTCAGGCAACACCTTTGTTGTGAAGGACCACTGTTGTTGTACACTGCTCTTTGGGTACATATCCTGTCGTAAGTCTGACATTGGGCAGTAGTGTGATTTGGCATTCCATTCTTCTTGGAGTCCATGTTGGCCTCAGCCCAGGACACCATCTCATACCTTTGCTGCTGTGTGTTTTGCTTTGTAGGTGATGGCTGTTACCTCAGCATCTGCAATGTCAGGGGGCCAGCAGTCTGCTGGGATAGATATTTTGCATTCTGGGGGGGGGGTTTGCACTGCACCTGTCAGGTTGTATGTTGGCAATATGTGTGTGTGTTTGGTATGTTGTTTGTAATATCTGTGGGCTTTGGAGCATATCTGTGAATTCCCAACATGGTTCCTACCATCAGTTGAGTAAGCCTTGTGATTATCCTTAGTGTCCTGTACAATTTGTATCTTCATAGGTTCATACTAGGCTATCCACCCTAGGGCATTAGTAAGCCTAGCCAGAGTGTGTGTGTCTTTTGCCGCCCCTTGCTATGTGAATATTATGGCAATTTATGATTTTCTTTACTGTGCCTCTGTCTGGACGTGACACAGTGAAGACCCTCAGTGTACATCTACGATCATCCATCCACTTGGCAATATTCCTGTTGAGGGGTGTCAGTGAGGGGCTCTGCCTAACATGGAGTGGGATCCTGTTCCAGTGTGTGGGGAGCCTCTGGGTTATGTATCTGTCCCTCCAGCACATCCTATTTCATTATGTGTTGAGGTTGACATCTGTCACTCTCACAACTCCAATGGCTTTGATTTCCTGGGGTGGAGCATGTCCATTACTCCTGTGTTGGACATGGCCTTGTACAACAGACATACAATGCCTCTGTGTAGACAGTCTGTGACTGCATTCAGCCGGGGTGTCTACAGCCAGGCAGCATATGACATATATTTGACACCCTTTATCCTCTTGGTGAGGTACCTTTGAGGTCTTCTTAACCGCTGCAGGTGTCAGGTACGATACATCCCATATGAGTCATTGTACTAGATTATGGGTCTGATAAGGGAACAATACAGGGGCACAGTGACCTCTGTTGATGTAGATGTGAATCCTTATATGATACGGTGTCCAATATAGACAATCTTCCTAGCCACATTGGCATTGTGTATGTCACATGACAGGTTACTGTCGACTTGTGTCCCTAGGTCCCTGATTACTCCTTGCATACATAATGGTTTACCACCTATGTGGTAATTTGTGAGTACCTTGTCTGGTATTTGGTGGGACATTCATACTGTCTAGTGTCTTCAGGATGTCTGGGTGGGGTTCCTGTGTGTGAGAGTGTGGTCTGTCGCATGCTACGGACTGTACAGCAGATTTGACTACAGTTAGGTGCACATGGGTGGTCTCCGCTGCTTCATGCATTGTCAGTTACCTGGCCGTATGGGTGTCTGTGCTGCATATGGATACTCCCCCTCCTTTGATGTTTTGGTTCAGGTGTTGGGGCCATAACGCATGATATGTGGTATAACCTGGTAGTGCTGGTGTGCTGTCAGTAGGCTTGCAGCAGGCTTCTGTCACTGCACAGACATCAATGTTTTCCATACTGGGAAGTGCCTCAGGAGCATGCATTTTGCAGTTTACACATCTGGCATTGGTCAGCATTACCCTTATGTTTCTTACCACTTATGTTTTCTAGGGTGGTGGGTTAGTCTTTTCGGCCTTGCCTACGTACAACTCTATGGAGGTGGCAAAGGCCTTATCCAGTATCCAGACGCCCAGGGGTAACAGGTGCAAGCCATCCCTGGAACAGCAGCATGGCTTGTCATGCATGACATCTCAAGCAGACTGACATTAGACCCTCTTGGACTGACAGCTGTAATTGTGCCACCTGTTAAAGCTGATCATTCTGTGTTTGTACTGTGGCATCATTCTTGGTGAGGGTTGGATGCTGCAAACGGCCAGTGTCATACCGGCCTGGAGTACATACTCAGAGAGCTCATCCATGTCACTTTTCATGTAGTCCAGGGAGGTACATCTCAGGTCATTCACACGAGCATGGACAATGAGTGCATCATATTTCTGCTTGCTTTGTGGTGACCTGTGTACTTGTGTTATGTGGCATATTGTGGCAGCCTGCAGGCAGCTTACTGTACCCTTTCCCTTGTTCAGTCTGGTGAGTGGGACAGCAGTGTGTCTGCCTATACAGACACCTATTACAACTGTATCAGGCATATTGTTTCTCCTTCTGGCCTGTGACTGTTCGGCACACCAGCTTTGTGTACTATGGGTTGCATGTGCTATGTTTGGAGGTTGTGGTTGCTTGGGGTCTGCTTTGGAGGCCTCTGTTGGTGTGGTGTGTTTGTAATTAGGGCCTCCGGGAATGTTTTTCTGTGTTTATGTGTTTGGTTTACAGTTGTGATAGGTCTATGTGGGACTGGGTTTGTGGTGTATATGGATACCTTCTCCTCCTGACTAGTTTTGACAGTACTGAGTTGGGGGAGCTCAGCCTCCGGTTTGGATAAATGGTTGCATCTCTCACATATATTTGTATTTATTGGGGGGAGTTGAGGGTTGTCTGTGTACTTGGGGCAGGTGTAACCTTGCCTCAGGATTCACAGATTCTAATTGTTGTGGCTGGCCTTAGTGGATTGTATGTGTGGAAATATTTTATTGCCATACTACTGATAAGTGATTACTTCCCTTTTTATGTTTGCTCTATCATGTAGTAGCTTCCTCATTCTCTTGCATTGTTTGGTAATGGCTGGAGTCCAGCATGCCAGATGCCTGCATGTATGGCATTGTGTCTTGTAGTTATTTGTGATTGCATAATCCAAGCATTCCTGGCTGTGTTCATGGAATGCCTGTATAACATGTTCTGTAGTGTGTCCCATATTCTGCACCTGCACAGGGCCTTTAGTGGATTCCACATCGGTTTGCAGGGGTGCAACTTATGCTTTACACATGTTTTTCACTGTGGTTTTCTGGCCAGGGACTGTGGTCAGGATGTGTATATCCGGTGTGATTTCTCTATGGTCTGGTCTTACCAGTGAGGGATACACTTCTCATCTTGCCATCCAGTATGCATGTTGCTGATTATCACATCCAGTATGCTTACCACTCTTGTGGGAGTGGTACATTGTTCCTGGGCATTTTGGTTTATGGATTCTGGGAACTTTTCTCCTACTGTGTTGGTGCTAGTATAATGCTCCCAGTGTATGTCTGGGTATTTTCAGTCAACCAATATAATGTGGTTTGGGGGGCTTGATATATTCATGTATTCCAACATAGGCCAGGTGCAGTTCCTGGTGTTAGGACATTAGTCTGCAGCAGGCTATATACTGGGAGGCGGTTTTAGCCATTGGTATTTGACCATGGCTAATCCATGCTGCTTCTTGTTGTGGTACCAACATGGGGGTGTGGTTATCCTTGACAATTATTGCTAGTCACCCTCCTCTTGTAGCTTGTTCCATGTTTTGAGGCTGTACAGCACAGTATGAGGTGTAACCTGGTAGTGTTAGGCTGCTGATGTGAGCCTAGACCCAGTTTTCTATTACAGGACTAATATCAACATTCTCCATACTGTGTGCGTTTACACTGCACGCATTTTGCTGTTTAGACTTCTGGCATTGGGTAGCATTACATCTAGGTTCCTATCCCTTGTGGTACCTATGAAGGTGGGTTTGTGTTTTGAGACTTACCTATTCAGGGCACGCTGTGGGTACTGACAGCCTTTGCCAGTATCCATGGGGCCTGGACTGATAGGTGCATGCCACCCCTAGCAGGTGGTGCATCATGCCATGCTCAGCATGTCTTCCCAGGCTGAAACACATTGGCTCCCCTTTGACTAACTGCATTACTTCAGCCAGTTATTGCAATTGATCATCCCATCATCATTTTGTGGCTTCATGCTTGGTGAGGGTGGATGTTAGTCAGGGTCCTCAAGTGTGCATATAGTACATGGTGTTACATTACTTAACACATGGCATTCATGCCTCAGGTGGTGCTGCAGGGCTGCCTCTGTCGGATGCACATATTACACTCCATGTACATGTTTGTGAGCAGGTCATGTCATTTTAGGCATCCCTGTTATTATTTGAGTGAGTCAGAGAGTGGTATCATTCCCAGGGTTCCTACTGAGCCAGTGTATGTGCTATGCGTTGCCTCTTTGCCAAGGCCAGGGCATACTGGGCACGCCTCCTTCTGCCTACTGGGGCAGGCTCAGCTTGTTCCTCCTCCGAGTCACGCTCTGCCTGTGATGGCCTTGGCAATGGTGGGGGGCTGTTTGGCCCAGCCCTATGCTGGTCCTGCTGCAGCTGTTTTCGCAAGATCATATTATGTAGCATTGCACATACCATAACAATTTGGGTACATGTAGTTGGTGAGTACTGCAAGGCTCCACCAGATGTGTCCAGACACCGGAACCGTGACTTGAGCAGCCCAAACACATGCTCTATTACATTACGTGTTTCTGCGTGTGCCTCATTATGGCATTCCTGTTCAGGTGTGTGTGCGTTTCTGATGGGTGTCATCAGCCATGGCTCCAGTGCATAACCTGCATCCCCCACTAGGTGTCCGTGTGGGGATGTCCCCATTGGCAAATGTCTGGTACAGCTGCGTCAAATGCCAGATGTGGGAATCATGGTAGCTCCCAGGGCAGCCAGCACACACATTCATTATTATGCCCTGGGCATCACACATGACCTGGCAGTTGATGGAGGCGAAGCCCTTGCAGTTAATGTAGGCCCTACTCCACTCACCGACTGGTGCTTTAATGCGTATGTGCGTGCAGTCTATTGCACCCACTACCTCAGGGTATTCCGCTATTTGCTGGAAGAGACGCATATTGCTGGCCAATACCTCACGGGCATTGGGGAAATATACATGATCACCGACCTGTGCTGACATGGCATCCAGGAACTGGTGCAGTACCCTGGAGGCTGATGCCTGTGATATCCCCATCATATCACCAGTTGGTCTCTGGAAGGTACCTGTTGCTAGTATTCTTAGGCCAACACATACCTTGGTTTCCACTGGGATGGGTTCCCCTCTGTTGGTTCTGTGTGTGAGGCGTGGCCTGCACAGCTCGACTATTGCTGCAGGAGCTCTCTGTCCACTCTATAGCGCTCTACTATCTCCAGCTCATGTAACCCATGGTAGGTGACCCTGGGCCTGTACACTCTTCTCCGTCTCCTCACTGTGGGTTGTCTGGCACCATCTGCATTGTCACCACCCTCAGCAAGTCGCCTATGTCTCATTATGACAGCTATGGCAGCCCCTAGCATTTCTGCTCTGAGTTCAGCTTTTTCAGTTTTTACTTCTAATAGCTTACTCCTGTCTTGCAGTGTCTCTTGAGAGAAACATCCTGCACTGCTGTTTGCAGAGTTTAAGTGCTGGGCTGGGCTACTATTCTGCCTGTGTAATTGCCTGCTTCTAATTGTTTTCACCTGCTAGCTCCAGCAGTATTCCCTGATAGCTTCCTACTAATTCTGTTGCTTCCTTTTTCCTTTCTGTTTCCTCAGGGGGGAGCAGCGTGCATACCAGCAGAAACATGCTCACAATGGCTTACACGCACGCACACATGCTTACATGGTTCAGGATCTGCCTATTCGGGTTAAAACGCACGCACACCAGTGCAAACAGTGTTACAAATCTACCAACACGCTCCCACATGCTCAGTCTGCCTTACACGCACACACACTGCCCTACTCACGCTTCATGGTGCGCACATGTGCGCATGCACGCCCAGCAAGAAACTTTGGTGTAAGTAACAGTGTACACCTTCCATTTTTTGACTTTCCCATGCTTATCTTGTGGCACTCCTCTTTCCATGATCTGTGTCTGTCATCTGTCATGTAACACTGACCTCCAATGAACTGCATTTCTTTCTACCATTCCCCCCTGTGATGTCACCTATCTCCTACTCTATTCCTCCCCCTTATGTATCTCTTACACTACTCAGACTGTGCTCATTTGCTATGTGACTGTGGGATTCAGTATCCTAACCCTCATTTATATCAGATTGCCTGCTAATGCTTAGTTACATGTCTTAGACTCAGCTCCCCCCCTTAGCAACCACTACACGGTGGCCATGTTGTTTTTGGTCTGCTGGTCCCTGCATTGTCATTCCATGTATTGCATAAAACCCACATTTGTGGGTTTATAACCTTCATTTTTATGTTTTATACAGCGCAGCCCGTTTGCGCGGGGCTGCACTGCGTTTAACAATCAACGATCACCAAAAAAAAAAGAATTATATTTTTTTTAATATTTGCATCGGGGTACCCTGCCAATGGCCACATATTTGGCCATTGGCATGCTGCCTGACACATGTGCACCCTTTATTTGGAGCTGACATGGCTCCATCGTGATTTTTGTAGAAACGTACTCAGTTGTCAACTGAGTACATTTCTGCAGCTAAAACAGCTCTTACATGGGCTGCTTTCTATTTCGTGGATCGCTACTCTACCTCATTTGCATGCCTTTCAGCTGCAAGTGAGGTATTTAGCATATCCACACCCAGTCCATGTAAGAGACGTTTTAGCTGGTCTCTTACACGGAGTTTCGGGCTGTTCCTGGATCGCGAGGCTTGCATGGAGTGTTACACGTCTCTTACACTCCGTGCAAGCCTTCGTGAATCCTGCCCATAAAATATTTCGGCTATATAAGGTAGGTCAAAACGATATTACATAAACCGGTCAACATAACTAAAATAAAACTATGCCGACAAATTTACATCTAAAGAATTCTGTAAAGAAATTCTATATATAAAATGATAATAATAAATATAAATATAAATTCTATATATAAAAATATATATATATAAATGTTGCATAAGATCTAAACCAATGGGAAAAGACTTATTCAGTTGAAAATTCATTGCATTCCTAAAAGTTATTTACATTACTGAAATACTGAAATACATTACCAGCTGCTTAAAATTATAGATAAAACTAGTACCGAACCTACAACAATTAATAGAGTATTGTAAGCAAATCCTTGTTAAAATTAAAAACAAGATATTGTTAAGATGTTAATAAATAATTGTTAGATCAGGGACTTGAAATGCCTCACCAATTAAAACAAAAACTATAAGCAACTCAAAAAAGGCTCCTATCATCAATAAGCTCATCACCTCACTAAACTTCTAAGTTTAAGGAAACAACTGATGGATAACGAGCTATTGAGGCCAGGGAGATGGTAAGCATCCAACCTCAACTGCCACATGAGTTCTCTACACTCCAATCTAAGTGACTCTGACCCCCCCTTGAGTTACCAGCATACAGTTGATCAATGACTAGGAATGTGAACTCATGGTTTGGATTATCATGAACATGTGTAGCCAAGGCATTGTCCATTTTCTTTCTCTTAATGGCATACAAGTGCTCATACATTCTGTCCTGTAATTTCCTGTCAGTCTTACCAATGTAAAAACCAGGACATGGCACACATTGAGCAAGGTATACCACTTGGCAACTGGCACAGTTGAACTGCCCTCTGATGAGGAACTTCCTATTTCTGATAGAAAAAGCTATGCCCACTTTAACGAATCTACAATACCTACACATGTTACATTTATACATCCCAGATCATGAGGTGACAAGGTTGTGTCTTGATTCTAAAATATCTTTGATGTTGGGGCCTCTCCTGAATGTCACCAGTGGAAACTGGTTGAACCCTGGCCCTCCGAATAAATCAGATGATAATAAATGCCAATTCCTCTTAATTATGGCCATTATTTCATTGGCATCCAAGTTGAAAGTCAAGATTAGGTTAGACCTAGGCTTACTCTCCTGAAGGTCAGGTTGAGGTCTTTGAGAGGTTACTTCAAGGTCAGAATTGCCTAAAATAGGTAGAAAATGGCTGTTAGCCCTCTTAACCCTAACTTCAGAGCACAACTTGCTGATCAAGGCTTCCGGGTATCCTCGGCACAAAGACAAGTTGGAAATAAACCCACACTCATCTAGAAAGTTGCTGTCATCTGACACCATCCTGGCAGCCCTGACAAGTTGTCCCTTAACTATAGTTCTTTTCTGATGGGTTGGGTGGTCACTGTCATAATGCAAATAGGAATTGGAGAAGGTTGGTTTACGATGGATTTTAGCTTGAAACTGGCCTTGACTCCTGTCCTTAGAAAGCTCCAGATCTAAATAAGATATTCTTTCTGAATCTATGGTTATGTAAATTTCAGAAAAACAGTTGAATTGTTGAAACTAGCCACCAATTCCTGAGCCTCCTCTAGTGCGCCATTGAACAAAATAAAAATATCGTCGAAAAATCTTGTGTACAGGGAGATTTTCTCCTGTACAAAGGTACTAGAAAGGACGAAAACTCTTTCCCAATGGGCCATGACCAGGTTGGCTACACTGGTCCCACAAGGGGACCCCATTGGGACACCAATCAACTGATGAAACCATCGATTATTAAATGAAAAAAAGTTGCAAGTCAAGATGATGTCCAACAATTCGCCTACCATTGAAATCTCTTTGGTTGGTGCTTGAAGAAAAGACATTTCTAGTTGGATCCATTCGACTGCAACTTTGTGAGGGATTGAAGAATATAGGTCAATTACATTGATGGTCAAAAAATAAAAACTTCCATTGAATGTAGTTGATCCGATCTTCTCCAAAAAAGACCAAGAGTCTTTAGAAATATGTGGTAGACGAACTACATACTTTTTAAGAATAGTGTCCACCACTTTGGCCACCGCATAGGTAATGCTAACTCTAGCACTCACTAGCTGATGCATGGGTGGTCTTCGATGCTCTTGTGAATCTTGGGGTTTCCAAATAACACAGGGATGCATGGTGAGGACACTGAGATGAAATTGTATACATCCATATCCAACGATCCATTAATGAACATATCCTCGAAATATGACTGCACTCAGTTCCTACTACAATTCAATTCACTCTTGGATATTTCCCTATAAGTCTCAGTGGAAAGTATAGCCAGAACCTGTCTGTATATTAGTCCAAGTCCATGGCCACCAATCCACCCCCCTTATCAGGTTGCATTAATCTGACCGGTGAGGATCTTAAAGCATCCAATAAGTCCCTCTCGTTCTTTGAAATATTAAATTGAGTCAGGTGTTTGGAATTGAGTAAGTTCCGAATATCCGTATCACACATTTGTTCAAACACCCCCAAGCAGGGGGGCCAAAGGTGGATTATACATGCTTGGGATATGATACGGGTTCCTGGGTTGGGTAGTACCTCCCAGGAGGAATGACAGATTCAGTTTTCTCACGAAAAGTTTAAGATCCAAAATAGACTTGTCCATGTTAGCATGCCTTGAAGGTACAGAAGATAATCCCTTGGCAAAAACATCCACTAGGGTTTGCGGGAAAATGAAATGTGAATAATTAAACATTTTAAAATCCCTTCCCATATTGTAAATTACCTCAAAAGTCTTGTCTGACCGAGGGCTAGGAACATCAACTTCCCTCATCAGTTCCTCCTGGTTTTGTACTTGTTCCTCATCTTCCTGCTCAATGTTTGTTGTGAAGACGAGACTTGTGTCTGAAAATTTCCCCCAACTGTATCAGACTCCACCTGGCCTTCATTAGTACTGACATCACCATGTTCTCCTGCCCCATTCATCCTCTCCTGGCTGGGTCTCCTATTGGTAACCCCTGTTACAGACTCATGTACCAGGGTTGGTTCACCTTCTCTAGGTGATACGTCTAAACAATTCTGGGGGTTGAAATTAACCCCCAAGAAGTTCCCTTGAGACCTAGGGGGATTTGGATATGCTACCCCATCCTTATTGGCCTTAATGTCTCTCTGAAGTTTTTTTACTTTAGTTGAAGTAATTTTGGACAGACACTGGTCAATACTAGTATATGTCCTTTCATATTCGTACCAATACCTAGAGAAGGAAACATCGGCTTTTATTTCCTCATCTAAGGTAGATAATTCATTTGTTAGCAAATTAATCGCTTCCTGGTCATGTGAACTAATCAAGTTCACTAATTCATTCCCGTGTCTATCAAACAATGAAATCAAGTCATGGTGAAACTTGGAGCCCTCCTCCAACCCAGTTGGATATTGCCAGGAGTGAAGACCCTTGGGGACAATTTGCCCTCGCCGGCATTCATTAAGTATGACACCTCCAAATGTAATTTCCTAAGTTTAAGTAACTTTTGGTCAAAAACATGTAATTTAGTTGGCAAGTTAGAGATCTCATGTTCAAAAAGATCAGAATTGGCTTGGTCGTTATCATTTCTAAAGCAAAACGGCCTATTAAGCCATTCACTCAAATTGGAATTCACATACCCTCTCCTCGTACCATCCGAAACATCAAAATGCTGCTGTGGGGAAACTGCTTCCCCAAGAGGGCTCGTGTTACCCATTGGTGGATTCCTTGCACCTCCCTCTCACTCCTGTCTCAACTGACAGGGGAACAAATTGAATTCAACCTCTGGTTCTGTCTTAGTTCCACCAGCTGGTACCATTACCAAAAACCCGGTCAAAGGGACTCCCAGGGATTGTGTTTCAACTGCTGTGGGTCCAAATCCTGATGGTGGAATCTGTGAGAGGTCATCAACCCGTTGCAATAATTTATCCATTTTCTTGGTCAATAAATTAATTAGTAAAGTTAAATCTCCTGCCTCTGGCATGGCCCCGGCTTGCGGTGTAGTGGTGGACATGTAAAAACCAAGATACCTTCAAGAACGAAAAACAAACTAAAGCAAACCACCGCCAACTCCGAATAGACCAGGATTTCAATACAGTCCACTGTTGAAATATTTCCACAATGAGAACACACTCAGTAAATGAAAAATAAAAAATTTTATTAAGCTATATTCCAAAGCTTTTCGTTGGTGCCTTGCACCAACTTCTTCAGATAAATGAATAAATACATTTGCGCCATTACAACCGATCTTTAAGTATTTAAAACAAATAAAATCATGCCCCCTATCCATCTGATAAAACATTTAAAGGTACCATTCTTTGAAGCCGAATAATACTAAAGTATAAATACAAATAATCGTAAATGTAAATGGCGCAAATGTATTTATTCATTTATCTGAAGAAGTTGGTGCAAGGCACCAATGAAAAGCTTTGGAATATAGCTTAATAACATTTTTTATTTTTCATTTATTGAGTGTGTTCGTCTTCTCATTGTGGAAATATTTCGACAGTGGACTGTATTGACATCCTGGTCTATTCGGAGTTGGCGGTGGTTTGCTTTAATATGATAAAGATTAGTTATTAGATTTTACTGAACATACCCAACATTTTATTAATGTTCGTTGTGATCTGCTGTCCCTAGTACTTACTAATAATGTGTTTATTTTTCAAAAGCATCTGTTTAAACAAAAAAAGAGGCATAGCAATGAGCACGCCTGCTGCCAATAGCTACGCAAATATAGTTATGTATATCTGTGAGCGTCAATTCATTCTGTCAACAGATAATTATTTTTTAAGTAGTGTTCTCTTTTATCATCATTTTGTTGCTGACATCTTTTTTCTATGGAAAGGAGACATTGAGAATTTTAATTGAGTTGTTATAATAATCTGATACAGTCTCTTTTCTAAGTTTTAAGATGACAATATCTACTGATGGCATAGATTTTTGGATATTACAATTTATAAAGGAAAGGAGGGAACATTAGGTACTAAATTATATAAAAAAACAGCTAAAAGGAATGCATACTTATATTGTAACAGTATGCATCTCCAATATATGTTTAATAATGTAGTAAAAAAATCAGTTTCTTCGAGTAGCTAAACACCTAAAACACTAATATGGAATCTTAATTAAATAATGCTGTCTCTGATTTTATAGAAAGGGGTTACAACTGTAAAAGTCTTGAGAACACCTACAAAGAAGTCATGTCACAGAGGGAAACTATAGCTAAGCCAATCTTTTCTGCTAATACAGTGAATAAACATACTAAAAAAAACAGTTAGCTAATATACCTAGATGTATTTTCACATTTAATAGCAATACACGTAATGTCAGACATATAATAAACACATATTGGCATATTCTGCAAATGTTCCAGAATTAAGCTCTATTATGCCTGATAGACTGAGCTTTGGACACAAAAGCTGTTAGCAGTTAGAGAATATGCTCTGTTGTAAATAACAAATATAAACACATACATTTAGAGCGTATAATAAAAAGGGTAGTTTTAAATGCGGTAGATGCTCTTCTGTAAGCACGTATGTGCCTGCAATTATTTTGTTCACCCTGTTAAAGGCATGGTATACAGACTTATTGATTATGTTAACTGTGATACCAAGAGTCTTGTTTATTTAGCCATATGTCAACTTTGCCAAACATACTATGTAGGGAAAACTAATCAGAAATTTACAATGCATATTGGGAATCATATTTCTGATATTGGAAAGGAAAATCCAGTGAATGCCTTGTTAAAACATATAAAAGAAAAAGGCATAAATCATAATTTTATGTTTCTCATACTAAAAGTGATACCTGACTCAGTGTGTGGTGGTAATGTAATACACTGCACAGAGACAGAGGAATGTTACTGGATACTTTGTTTAGGAGCACATTTAACACCAGGCTTAGATGGAAATGTTTCCTTAAAGCCATTATTAGTGGAATTTCCAAAGAAGGTCTGTTTGAATGTGTTATCATGTGACTTATGCAAGTAGAGTTTCCTGTGGATTTTACCTTGCTGTGTAGATTTGTGATTATCTGTGGATTTTATTCTGGATAATTAAAGTGGTCTTAGAGTGGTTCGTTGTTCCATTGACTTTTTATTATTTTATTTATTCCTGTGGAGTTCGCTGGATTTGCTTATATTACTGGCTGTTGCATTTATGGGGTGTAAAAGGAAGCAATCAGGTAAGTGTGTTTGAAAATATCCTTGCAGATGTCTTGATAGGGAATGATTTTGATAATGCAGTATGTTGTGTGCATGCAGTTAAATGCCGTCAAGCTTGGAGACTGGCATGTAGATCAGATAGCCTGGGGAGACCCAGATAGATCCCACACCTGAAGCTGAGGCTGGTGAGGTGGCTATTTCATGGAGGGATCTACTGTGTAGCAGTGATCCTGAAAGTGAGCCACAAATGCTGGTAGGTACTGATGTTCCCATGGACAGAGTGACTGCAGGGGCAGAGAAGAGTGGTAGTACCCAGGCTGACAGTGAGGCACTGCCTTCAGAAGAGACCAGGCTTCCTGGGGAAATGTAGGTGGGAATGGTCACAAAAGTAGAATTGAGACAGGCTCAGCTTTTGGACCCTACTTTATGAGGCTTTTGGGAGGTAGTTAAGGAGGCACCTGATTCTCAAGGAAAAGGGGAGACTGTATACTGGAACTAAGGGTTACTGTATATAGAGAGTGGACCCCTGAGGAAGAGTTAGAGGGTGAGGTCATACAGCAGTTGGTAGTGCCCAGAGTCTACCATCTGGCACTCCTAGCCATAGCCCATGACATTCCTTTTGCAGGTCATATGGGTATAAAGCACACCAAGAGCTGTATTATGCAGAACTGTTATTGGCCTGGGATTGCAAGGAATGTAACAGGGTACTGCAGGATCTGTGAAAAGTGCCAAGAGGTAGGCAAGGTAGGAGACAAGGTCAAGGCTCCTTTGATGCCTTTGCCTGTGACTGAGGAGCTATTTATGGGGTAGCTATGTATATTGTGGAACCACTAATTACCCCAAGTTCCACAGGGAAGAAGTATGTCCTGATGGAGGTAGAGTATGCTTCTAGATACCCTGAGGTGGTGGCTCTGTCCTCCATCAAGGCAGAGAAGGTGTCAAATGCTTTGTTAGAGATTTTCAGCAGGGTAGGTTCCCAAAAGAAATACTTACTGACAGAGGTGACAATTTCATGTCAGACCTGCTGGCTTGTGTGTGGAATTGCTGTGGAGAGAACCACCTAAAGACCACCTGCTACCACCCCCAGACTAATGGTCTTGTGATGAGGTTAAATTCTACACTAAAGACCATGCTATAGGCATTTGCAGAGCAGTTTAAGAGAGAGAGAGAGAGAGAGAGAGAGAGAGGGACAAATATTTGCCTCATCTGGTGTTTGACTATAGAGAGGTACTCCAGGAATCTACAGATTTTTCACCCTTTGAGTTGCTCTATGGGCATAGGGTGAGGGGGCCTTTAGATTCGATTCGTAATGAGTGGGAGGGTAAATGTGAATCCCACAAGGAGTCTGTTGTGGCATATGTCCTGAACCTTGGGACAAGGCTTAGGGAGCTCATGGGCTTGGCCCAGGAGAACCTGGCAGGAGCCCAACAGCAGAAAAAGGTCTGGTATGACAGAAACACTTGAGACCGAGAGTATGCTATGTGACAGCAAGTTATGGTGCTCATTCCTGTCAGACACAACAAGCTGCAGACAGCCTGGGACAGACCTTTTGAAGTGTTAATCTTAATTACATTGTAAACTTGATAGGCAGGAGGCAGGGGCACAAACTGTACTATGTTAACATGATGAAACCTTACCATAATAGGGAGGTCCTGGTGCTGAGTATTTGCAGTGGATGGCAGGAGGAGTCTGAGGGAGATCTGGTGATCCCAGACCTGTTGAGGAAAAACAGGTCAGCTAAGGTAGTGTGGACCCCAGTCTATGAACAGGCATATGACATGACAGTATGGCACTGTAGAGGGGTCAGCAATGCCAATGCAGATGGGGTCTTGAGACAGGGTATGGGTTAAGGTGCACCCAGACAGGCCAATTTCTCTCAAGCTACATTTTTTCAGGGTCACTTGAAAAGTTAGCTTGATTTTTCAAAGGGGGGGGAGATGTGATGCTATGAGGTAGTGCTTTCTGTGCCAGGGAGAGCAGAGCAGTACATATGTCATTATAGCTATCTGGAGTTTTGTAAATAATTTTATGTTATTTGACTATCACACTGATTTGTACATATGTTTGAGTTACTTTTGTTAAAAATGCATCAACAATAGGTCCTGCTGAACAGAAAGAATGTATGCATGTATATTAGGTTGTATTAGTGTAACTGATCAAATTTGTACATTTGTCAGAGAACCCTGAAAAGGTGGGAAGTTTTAAATTGTGTTATAGCTTTCAGATGCTGCTACAGATGTTAGCAAAACTCTGAGTGTGTATTGTACCAGAGTCAGATAACTGGAGGTGATGTCATCCTCTAGTCAGCATCTGGCTTCTTTGGAACCCTTGCAGCAGCACTTTAGAATCTGACAGGAAAGATTTCTGACAGGATATATATCTCACACACACACACACAGACAGACATCATCCGGCTTTTGCTGTGGTAAGATACTCAGCACACATCAGCTCGCCTTGCTTTAGTAAGTATTCAGGGAACAGTAATTCTTTAGTTAGTCAGGGACATTCAGTGAGAATAGTTTAGTATTGTTTTCTGAATCTGTGAGAAATATCCAATGGTATTATTTTTATATCTCTGTGGTTGAAATTCTGTTGTTTATTGTATTCAGTATTCTCCTATTTTCTGTTTTGTTATTTATCATTACATATTTAATATCTTTCATTGTGGCTGGCTCTTTACAGAATATTTTTAACATCTTGGGAGTACTTATGCTTGTTTTAGTGACAGTATGGTCACTCCTGAAAGCCTTGCTGCTTTGGTCATGCTCTACCATTCATGTTAGTATTACTTTTACATGGTATAATTGAGTACCCTTTGTAAGAGCCTTAGGATAGCTGACTGGCGGCAGAGTGACTACTTCAGAGTCTGGGCAGAAAGGGGCACAGCTAATAATCTGTGCCAGCTTTTCCCAAGTGTGTATGTGTATGAGTGTGAAACTGAAATATCCAAGTGTGTGTGTCAGCTACTGGAAACAGGGACACAGAGCTCCAAAGTAGTCAATGTGGAGATTTGTGTGGGTCTGGAGAGAGAGAAAGAGAGTCCTGTCCCAGGTCTGGAGTGTACTCCCTGTGTGCTCTTAATGGAAATTGTGCTTGGTGCAGGAAGCTGCATCTGAAAATTCTGTGTGAGTCCATCTTTGCTCTTAGTGACTGTCCCTCACTGGAGTCAGTGGTGAGGATTGAGTCTCATTGATTACAAACCAGAGTAGGGACCTGTCACACCCCCCATGATAGCAGCATCATGCAGTAGAGTCTAACACAATCAAACAAATGACTGGTGCCAACACCATGGATTAAAATTCAAACTGAAGAAATGCGTTATAGTCTGCCTTGGGAAACCATCCACCAAAGCCAATTACTCCTTTGCTAAAATGCGACTAAGAGTTGACCCAATAGTTATGGATCTAGAAACATATGTAGACAGTAATCTGGCCTTCAACCAACATATAGCCAAGATGGTAAGAAAGTTATTCTATGTCACCTAACTCAAACACAAGGGTATGGCATCCAGGTCAAAGGAAGTTATAGTGAAATTCTACTCAGCCCTTATAAGACACATTGTTGAGGACAATGCACCCTTTCACATCTACCTGACTAGGCACTTGCAAAACTTGGAACACCCTCAAAGGTTCCTCACCATGAGAATCCAGAATATAAATACCCTGTCCTACACAGATCACCTTAAGGCTCTGTCTCTGTACTCAGTCTCTACAGGTTACTGAGAAGTTATCTGTGCCCAGCATATAAGGCATCTTCTGATCCAGCTCTGCAAAACAATCAATACCAGAAACACTAGATCCAGGGAACTGAACTTTGCCTGTGGCATAAATAGAGCATGCTGGAGAGACTGATATGTGTCTCAAAGGATGCCAATGCTATGGAATAAGATCCCCATATACATGAAGCAAATTCACCCTAGATCAGCTCCTATGTTTCTGATGAATAAAGATTGACAGTAAGTAAATTAATCCACAACTAACACCCCCACTTACATAACCCTTAGCTACCTCTGTATTATTATACCCCACCATGTAGGTATCTATAGAACTTGGATGCAAAACTGGGTTGGGTTACATGGCTAGGTTTGTAAAGACCCTGGTGGCCATTAGCTAAGTATAAACCTATGAACCTATGAAACAAGATATACCCCAAAATATTGACTTGAGCTCTTTGTGCACATTCTACTAGTGCTGCTCAGCATTGTGAGTCAGTGCAAGATTGAATAACAGCACCCTATTTACTGTTGCCTGCAAACTTAGATAACAATAGGCAAGGATTACTGGCCTGAAGGTTTGACAAATAGATGCCAAATAGGATGGGACCCAGTACTGAGCCCTGTGGTATACCACTGGCAACTTGTTCACTTTCATAAGTGTCTCCTCTGATTCATATGTGTTCAGGTATGGCTTCTGTATGAAAACTCGATAACCATCCGCAGTACAGCATAAAGGTGTATATTTAGATTTACGTGTCTGTTAATAATGGCTGCATGGGGATTAGTACCAATGGCATTGCCCAGGTCCAGATGTGTTACACGTACTGTGTAACCATAATTCAATGCTGCAGTAACTTTGTCAAAGAAATTAATCAGGTTGAAGAGACAGGACCTTTCTTTGAGAAACCCATCAGTGAGGTTAAAGATACTGGGCCTTCCTTTGTATTCCCATTAGAGTAGTCCTCTTACACTTTTATTTTCTATTTCTGACTTCTGAATATGGAATTATCTTCTTTAATTCATTAGAATCCTCCTTAGTATTGGCAGTTTTACCATGCAGCATAAATGTGTTGAAGCCAATTGCACAAACAGCTGTGATAGCACTTAGAATACTTCTATCTTTAGTTAATAGAGCTGAATGCTTGCTACATTAAAATTATGAATGTACTGAATATCATTCCTGCAAAGAATACTTCAGACAACATTGCAATGTGTATAGTTTAATAGATTTTGTTTTTCACACAATACTTTTGTATACAAAATCCTTTTTAAAGTTTAGATTTCAGAGATTGCTGTCAGATGCAAGATGTGTGTAAGGTGCTAGAGGTGTGATATTCCACGCATTGAGGTGTGATATTCCACGCATTTAGGTGTTGATGAGTTAAGCGTAGTAATCACGCTGTTACTTACACTATATCTTAAGTTCTTGCTCTCTGGATACTTTAAATAATAATCTATGCATATCAAGTACAATTACTCATAAAAGTTAAACAGATCTGTTACAGCTTTGCCCCACTTTGTTGTCTTCCTGGAATTGAACAATGAATACTTTTTCTCTCTTATTATTGTTATGATTTGCATTGCCCTGAAGCAGTCTTTGATCTCCTACTACTCAGTATACTGACATTCTTGGCCAGCATAATACATCATCAGCTCATTCTTTATACTTTTCAAATCCTTTGTATGACCCAAGTATTCCTGCCAACATTTCCTTTTTAATAGATTAGACAACATTATTTTATGTGCCTTAATCATCAGACTTTGAATACAGCTTATCTTCTGTGTCAGACTGTATAACTGTATTTCAGTCTACCCAACATACTTCTGCTCTCACGGCTAAACTTACATTGCTATATCTTAATGCATTCTCACCCTGGATCATAAAACTTGCATGTGTAGGACAGGGTATTCATACCCTGAATTTTCCTGGTGATAAACCTTTGAAGGTGTTTCAACTGTTGCAAGTGCCCAGTTAGTTGCATGCCAAAGGGGCAGTGTACTCAGTAATGTGTCTGATAAGGGCTTACTGTCAAAACTCTTCAAGCTTCATTTCTGCCACAGACAATTGTGCAATTATCGCATTTACTTCAAGTTCATTCCCAAGCAGACCTTATTGCTGTTCTGGGGTATACAAATGATTAAGTATATCAATTAGCTGCATTTTTATTGGTTTACATACTATGCAATCTCTATGTAAGGACTTTTAAAAAGTATTAGATTGAATAGCAGCTATGCGTGATATAATTGATCAGCTGCTCATGATGTGTTTACTCATTTCACAGCTCCTTCCTTGTTGTGTACTCAAAGTCTGTTCTGTACCCCAGTTCTGTACTATGTTAGGTACCAGTAATTTCATTGTTGGGAAACTCAGATCTGACATTTTAAACATAAAAATACAGCATCTTTCCACAAAATCTCACGAGAGCTTGTTATTTCTCAGGAAGATGCATTAGCATTTTTCTTACTTTTTCAGTCTCTGGTTTCAAGCCTTTCTATATTAAGGCAAAACACGTGTCTACACTCTTTAACTGATATTTTGTCCATAGCTTTATTCAGCTTGAGGTTATTCTGTCTCATTCTTTTCAGTAACTTAGTTTCACATCATATTGTTTTTGGACTGATCCCATGCTAGAATATATTTAGGTAAATTAACCTACTTGATGGTCTATACAACAGTCAATGAAGCATGGAAGTCTTAATAGCTTCCACTATGAGTGGACCAAAGCAAATGCACTGAGGATCAGAATCCCTGAACTGCATTCAGCAAAAAAAAAAAAAAATAATAATAAATAATGTGCACTTATATATACCAACTTCATAGTTGCACCAATTCAAAGAAGGGTGTAACTGCCCAAAAAGGGCATCACTGCTGCCACAATTCCCAAACCGCAATTTCCTGTGGAGGAACTCTGCTTGTTCATGGGTTGGACTGCGAGCATTAATATGTACATTCTCACAGTGACTTAAAATAAAGCAACTTGGGACATTCTTCTTTGAGTCTTACCTGCCCAAATCCCTTTTTTTAAATCATATACAGAAATGCATGTGTGTGTGTGTGTGTGTGTGTGTGTGTGTGTGTGTGTGTGTGTCTATTTTTGTTTGTTGAGTTTTCACTTTTTATGGTCTCAGTCATATGAAGTTCGACAATGTAAAAACTCGACAAACTAAAATAGACCCACACACACACACACACACACACACACACACACACACACACACACACACACACACACACACACACACACTCACACACACACACATACATATATATATATATATATATATATATATGTATATATATATATATATATATATATATATATATATATATATATATATATATATATATATATATATATATATATATATATATATATATATATATATATAGACTGAAGAAATTTAGAAAGACAAAATACGAAATCCACAAGACGGGTAATCCCAAGTCAAACAAGCCCCTTGTTAATATAAACGCTAGTTTTATTTACAGTGAAAAACGCAGCTTCATCAGAAATTACAAAATACCAACACTGTTCGCAAATTTAAAATAAAAGAACAGGAAGTGACTTAAATAACTTCACAAATAACATCTATGCACTTAAAGTGCACCTGTTCCCTTCAATAAGTTCTAGTTAAACTAGGGTAGAAATACAGAATGAGTTCCTAAAACAAAAAATACATCTGCATTTAGTAATATAATAAAATAAAAGAACAGTAAATATATAAACTCAAATTAAAAGAAAGCAGTCAACATTTGTAAAAGTAGATTGCTCAAGTTTTTAAAACAGCAGCAATGTTGCAGTTTTCATTCAAACCCGGAGCTCTGAATGCGTCTAAAGTAAGCTGCCATTCGAGCTCACGGGTCTCCAGTAAAAGGGATGAGGGACCACCTCTAATACCACCTAGTATATGGTCAATACCCATAAAACTAAAAGAATGCCCAGGATTTTTTTCAATATGCTTTGCCAATTTATTTTCTTTTGTTGGTATACGCTCACGGACTCCATCTTGCCGATGTAAAGAAGGCAGCATAGACAACAGAACAAGTTTGACAATTTATCCTATGATGGATCTGATATTTCTTATTTCTAATATGAAATGAATTCCCAGATTTAATAAACCTACAATAGTTACAGGAACCGCACGTGAAGGTTCCTTTCTGTCTATCAAAAAACTGTTTAGACCCTTTCCTTTGTAAAGGTTCCTTAAGGTTACTACCTCTTTTATACACCACTAAGGGGGATGGACCCAATTTTTCCAAAAGGTCTGGTAAACTGGAAATAAAATGCCAATTCTTTTGGATAATAGAACAAATGGCTTGGGAATTAGTGTTAAATGTGGTAACAAAACTTAAAGTAAACTGTCGTTCATCATTTTTAGGCACAACATCAATTATAGTAGATAAAGTGTCCTCAAAAGGTATAACACTACCATGTGTTTCAATAATTGGAAGCTCCTTCTGGTCAAGGAGAGGTTTGTAAAACCCATCCAACCTTTTCTGATTAACTTCCATAAACAATTCTTCCAATAAGTCCGCAGGGTAACCCCAGTTGCCAAACAACTCCTTTAGAAATTTATATTCAATAAGAAAATCAGCCAAGGTACTGCACATTCTCCCTGCTCGAACAAGTTGGCCCTTAACTATGGACCGCTTTTGTCTGAAGGGATGTAAACTAGAAAAGTGCAGGAATGAATTACAATATGTCGGCTTTCTATAGATAGTTGATGTAAAAACATTCTTTTTTAAATCCTTGACCAACTTTACATCGAGATAATCAATCTCTGTTGTAGAAAATTTGTATGTAAATTTTAAAAATTCAGTAGTTTCATTAATAGCTTGCACAAGTTCGCCTGCTGGTTCAGCCTCTCCCCGGAATAAGATGAAGATGTCGTCCAGAAACCTGGTGTAAAAAATGACATACTTCATCAACTCAGGTTTACTCATAAGGAAGTGCTTTTCCCAGTAGGCGACAAAGAGGTTGGCAACACAACGGAGCCCATGGCAACCCCTTGTTTTTGTAGAACTCTTTATCGAAGATAAAGAAATTAGATGTGAGGACAATCTCCAATAACTCAGTGACCAACTCAGTTTCAAGGTTAGGTGCTCCTAATTCAGCCAGTAACAACCCTATCCATTCTACAGCTTCCAAGTGTGGAATGGAAGTGTACAAGTTGACAACATCAATAGTAAGCAAATTATTAAGGCTATCAAATGGAATATTATTAATGTTGCTCAAAAATGTCCAGGAATCCTTACATATACCTGGAATCAATTTGAGATATTTAGACAAGATGCTGTCAATGAATCTTGAACAAGGATGGGTCATGGATGAACGACCATCAACCAAAGCTCTCATAGGGGGGTTTGAGGCATCTTTATGAATCTTAGGGATGCCAAACATCACAGGAATTTTTTTGTGAAAAATGTCAATAAAATTATAGACGTCCACATCTATCTTCCCAGCCAAAAATAAATCCCTGTAGTAACCCCTAATTCTACTATGAGAGACATTCACCTCATTTAAAGAGGCCAAACCATATGCTGGACTGTTTAAAATAAGAAGCATCCTTTCCTTATATTGAAACTCATCAAATAACACTAAACCTCCACCCTTATCTGGTTTAATGAACCGAACAGGCAATTCACTCAGATGACGGAGCCCTGCTGACTGCTCCTTTGTAATATTGAACTTAGAAAAATCAATTTTACTCTGTGTTGAGGAGAAAAGATGTCTAATATCAACCTCACACATAGTTTCAAAAAGTTGTAGGTTGCCATGTAGGGGCGGATTGAAGGAACTAGGCATTTTTAGTCCCATCAATGCACTAGAAACTTTATTGCTGAAGAACAATTTCAAATTTAGTTTACGAGTGAAAGTTTTTAAGTCGATGATGACTTTAACTAAGTTACCTGTAGTAGTAGGAACAAATGTGTAACCAAAGGCCAATGGGTCAACCAAATCAGGGTCAATATCCACTGTAGAAAAATTATATATCTTGAAGTCCCCATTCTTGTTAATAATAATCCTGGGGTGGCCTTCACAAGCAATAGAATCAAGAGCGAAATTGGGTACTAGTTATATCTGTTTGTTTTCTTGCCCACATAAGTCTTGTTGTTCCGTGCCCCTAAAAAAGCGCTTCCATTTTTACGGGAGGAAGGGCCAGGTTTATTGTACCCAGTTTTTGTGTTTTGGTTAGCTTTTATTCTATTACTTCATCTAACCCCTGGATTGGAGTCCTCCCCTGGTTCTTCAGGAATGTCCATCTCAGAAATATCATCTCCAACATCATTAGGGATGGGAAAGTCGTCCCGACTTGAGTGTACACAAACTGCAGTCTTAAGCTCAAGATTGGGGTAGGCTTTATTTTGCTGGTAAGCTAGCCTGTCCCTGATTAATTTCTTATTTTTGTTGTTTTTAAGCTTCTCAAATAAAGCGTCAATGCTTACAAAAATACGGTTATAATCATATTTAAACTGCATAAAATCAATGTCAAGTTTGATTGCGTTATCAAGAGAATTAATTTCTTCAGTAAGGGAACTAATATGTAACGAATAATGTTTCACATTATTCATTCTGGAATTTTTTTCCAGGTTACTTATTTTTACAACAATCTACTTTTGCAAATGTTGACTGTTTTCTTTTAATTTGAGTTTATATATTTACTGTTCTTTTATTTTATTATATTACTAAATGCAGATGTATTTTTTGTTTTAGGAACTCATTCTGTATTTCTACCCTAGTTTAACTAGAACTTATTGAAGGGAACAGGTGCGCTTTAAGTGCATAGATGTTATTTGTGACGTTATTTAAGTCACTTCCTGTTCTTTTATTTTAAATTTGTGAACAGTGTTGGTATTTTGTAATTTCTGATGAAGCTGCTTTTTCACTGTGGCGAAAACGCTTTTTTGTACAAAATAAAACTAGCGTTTATATTAACAAGGGGCTTGTTTGACTTGGGATTACCCGTCTTGTGGATTTCAGATATATATATATATATATATATATATATATATATATATATATATATATATATATATATATATATATATATATATATATATATATATATATATATATATATATATATATATATATATATATATATATATATATATATATATATATATATATATATACAGGGTCGACCTTAGGTCAAGTGGTGCCCTAGGCAAAAGAGCTCCACAGTGCCCCCCCCCCACACACCACCTGGTGCCCCCATCTTGGTCTATTTACACCATTGAGTTTACTCATTGAGTTTACTGGAAATGCGCCTCTGCTGGAGTGGCTTCCTAGTTGGCCTATGCCTAAGGCCAGGTATATACATATATATTTATTTTTATATATATATATATATATATATATATATATATATATATATATATATATATATTTTTTTTTTTTTTATAGATAGCCCCTATGCAAACATTTTTTTTTTCTTTCCAAACATATAACTGGATTTAAACAGTAACTATGTTGTTGATCCATTCAGTAAGCTTAATATGTTTCTTAACTATACCTAATTTCTCCATGCAGTTTAACCCCTTCTGCGAAGGTACTGGACATTTATTTTTAGAACTAGCAACACTATAGGATCTTTCTGAATACAGTAAACGCCTGGTAAAGAAACCTAGCTGGTACACAAGTTTTTGCTCTTCTTAATTACATCATCAGCCTGAGTATTTTCTGATTCCAAATGCAGCTGTTGATTTGCCCTGTGACTTTTTTGCATTGTCAAGCCACTCACAAGTTAAAAAACCTAAAACAGATGGCACGTTCACTACATTGATACAAAGAATTTCATTAGTCATTAATAACATATGGGTAGTATATCTAGCAGCACCCTCTTTCAATCCTGTGAAGTAGGAGGGTGTTAAAGCTAACTATGCTGGTCAGCCCTTGTGAATTCTGGCTGTTTTGGGACCGAGAGTCTGGTTTGTAATGCTTGATACAATATCCAGCCAAGTAGCAGCTTCAGACGTGTACTTGCTGCCCTAAAGATTAATCCCCTACAGCTTCTTGTAGAGTTTTGCTCTGTCATTGTAAAAGGAAATGGAATTCCCTAGGGTTTATTTCTCTCCATGTTTTCCCCATTTCCTGTTGGCAGATGAAACAAACAACAGATTTTGTTTGTTCTGTGAGACTGGCATTCTGTCCAAAATAAGATGCAAAGCCTTGCCTAGACTCTAGTATTCCCACAATGCTGTACAGGCTGAAGCAGGTTACTGGAAAATGGATGAAATAATGAGTGAGACATCATCTCAGCTTTCTGTGAACAGTTAAATTATGCAAAATACGTTTTCTCTGTGTTTTCTTGCTTTCTCAAGTAACTTAAGTATTGACAAGGTCTGATTCAATGTCCTCTGAGACACCCTTTTAGGCATAACAGAAGGTTTATTTGAAGAAAGCTACATTAGGGTAACACATTGAGATGTAACTCTGAAATCTTTATGGCTGAAATAAACATCGATGGAAACAAAGATACCCATTTGAACAGTGTTGTCAAATTGTGGAGGTTTATAGTAATACAGGCTTAAATTATCTACAAAAAAGCTATAGTTCCATACTGGTGATGTTGCCTTCTTGTGAATCTGAAGCGTGAGATACCTTTATGAAACTTCTTGGCCTACAATGTGGAAGCTAGGAAGAACCAAGAATAGACCAGGAGAAATTTGCTGACAAAACCAACATATGCATTTTATGTCGGAACTGCCTTCCTCTGAGTCATTCAAAGAATGTAAATAACTCACGGGAGGAAAGAAGAGAAGGTGGGTTGTAAATGGGAATTGACCTTTTTTTGTCTGCCCCACTGTAAACACTCGCTACAAATTTAAGCTTTGTTGTTAAATCTATGAGACTAGACTAAGGAAAGTATGCTAACAAAGCTAAGACAAGAATTTTTAGTAGAAAATTGATATGCTTGACTCATACAGAAAAGTATAATAGTACAAGATAGAGTAGACAA